>NW_026690255.1:35578-75386 GCF_015227805.2 Hirundo rustica | reverse complement strand
CCCCTCCAGAGCCCCCCAGTGCCGGGCAGCTGCTCCCAGCCCTGTGCTCTGCAGAGGGAACTGGGCCCGGGGCTGGCAGAGCTGCCCCACGGCTCTGCTGCAGCTCTGCCTGCACAGGAGGGGCTTCACGCCTTGGACCCCCAGCCCTGAGGGCAGAGGCTTGGCTGGGGGACAGGAGGGAGGGGGCTTGTTCAGAGGGAGGGGCTGCACTGGAGGGGCTCCTATGGAGCTCTCTAAACTCTCCCTGCCACAACATTTCTGGTTTTGTTTTTTCTCATTCTGCCATCTTCTCTCTGCTTCCTGGAGATTTTCCCCCTGCAGCTGTTTCCCTGTGCCTGAGCTCTCCCTGCCAGCACTCACAGACCCCAAATCTCTGTGCACTCTCCTTGGCCCTACAGAACCCTGCCTGTTTGGAGGGCACTGGGTGAGGGCTGGTTCTGTTTGCAGCTTGGAGAAAGGACAGCTCAGACTAAGCCAGATCACTAAGAGTTTAGATGTCCAAGGGTTTCTCAAAATTCATGATCCCTTTATGATTTGTTCTCCCTCTACCCGAATTCTAATACTAGGAAATGAAAACAAAGTATCAGGAAATGTCTTCATTTTAAAATAAATCCTTGTCTTACAAATATTTTGGGAGTGGGCAGAAGCTCAGTGTGTTAGAGCTTCATGAGCATTTCACCTCCCCTGCACCAGAAATACTCAGAGAATTGTACTCACAGAGTCTGTAAACATTGGGATGTTGCAGCTTTAGGAGATCACTGCAGGAGCTGCAGCTGCCTCGTGTCCTGCAGCCTGAGGTTCCTGTGTCAAGGGCTGGGAGTGATTCTCCCCCAGTCACTTCTCAGCTCCTTCCCAGCCCTGAGCGACTGAAGCTCTCTGTGCCCATGTGCTGTGCCCGGGCTGGCTGCAGGCAGTGCCCCAGCCCTGCTGGGCTGGGAGAAGAGCTGCTCATCAAGAGAGATGTGTTTTTGAAGCTCTTCTTGGTTTCCAGGAGCTGCCTCTGTGCCAGGAGCCCGGCCCAGCTCAGCAGCACAGACACAGCACAAGGACTTTAATGACCCTCTCGGGCTTTGTGCTGAGGCCCTGAACATCAGTCCCTGAGAGGGAGCTGAAGAAACCTCTCAAGAATTCCAAGTCAGAATCCAACTCCAAAGTTTCTTGAAGTTTTAATGGGTCCCACTGAGGGACAAGACAGAGGAAGTGTCCCCAGGCCCCAGCCAGAGCAGAGAACTGGAGGCAGTGATGACAGGTGGGGACAAAGAGAAGCCAAGTCTTGGTGCCCTGGGGCACAGCAGCCTCTGTGCCACCAAGGGCTGTGAGGAGACACCTTGTTCTGAGGCCCTGGGGCCTCCTGGCACAGCCCCAGCAAGGCTGGGCACTGTCAGCCCCTTGTGCTGCCCTCAGCATCCCCCTCACATGCCAGTGGCCTCAAGGATCTGCTGGAAGGAGTCCCTGGGGAGCCTTGGTCAGCAATGGCCCTGGGGGGCTCCTGAATGCTCCCAGGGACTGCAGGTTTTTCAAAGGACTTTGGGTTTTGCTTTTTCCTGGGAGTCTCTGAGAGGTTTGTGCAATCATGTCCTCCAATTATCTGCTGTAATTAGTCCCTTGAGAGGCTTTGTCAGTAACAACACTCAGTGGGGCTCATTAATGCTTCAAGGTACTTCAGTTCTTTTAAGGCACTTGGTGTTCCCCTTTTAAAACTGACTCTATGAGAGGTTTATGCAGTCATGGCCCCAATTATCTACATTAATGAGTCCCTTGAGATTCTTAGTCAGTAAAGTCATTCAGCAGGGCTCATTAGTACTTCAAGGTACTCAAGGTTTATTAAGGGACTTTTTTTTTGCACTGAATCTGAGAGGTTTGTGCAATCATGTCCTCCAAGTATCTGCTTTAACAAGTCCCTTGAGATTCTTAGCCTGTAACAACACTCAGTGGGGCTCATTAATGCTTCAAGGTACTCAGGGGTAATTTAAGTACTTCTTTTTGCAACTGCACCTCTGAGAGGTTTTTTGTGCTATCCTGGCCTCCAATTCTCTCCTCCAAGGAGTCCATGAGAACTCCTTGTGTTTGGGATGGACCTTAGTGTGACCCATTGATGCTTCAAGACACCTTGGGTTTTTCCTCTGACTTTGAGTCCTGGAAAGGTTTGTGCAATCTCCTCTCAAGTCCTGAGGTTCCAGGGCTCAGCACCAAATGCACCACAGGGCTCATTAGGACCAAGCAGGTCCTGACAAACCATGGCTGTGACTTGATTTCCCTCTGGTCTGGTGCAGTTCATTAGGAAGTCTTTTTTCCTAGAGTTATGGAGAAATATTTCAAAGAGCTTCTAATCAGTCCACTTTCATATTTTTAAGGGTGTATTTTTTCCTTGAGACCAGAGGTGATTTCACCATTCAGTGACTGATATTGACCCAGGCTCTCTCCCAAGGAGATCTGGCTTGGTCAGATAAGCTGTGACTTGAGGTCTGACCCAGCATGGACAACCTTGCTCCACATTGCCCAAGCCCATCCTGTCTTCCCTTACTCACCTGGGACCTGCTTTGCTTGGAGAACTGGCTGCACTCTGGCCAAGAGGGGTTTTCTTCTTTCATTTTAGCAATCTAAAACTCCTGAGTTTTAGACAAGCTCCCAGAGTGTGTGCCAAGCCCAAGGTGCCACCAAGGAGGTTCCCCTTCCCCAAGGCAGAACCATGCAAGGAATGTTTTAGACACAGAAAGTTCTAAAATAAATACAAATTCAGAGTTAAGGCAGAATTAGACTAGCTCCTGAACGACAGACAAGTTTTGAACTCCTTGCAGCTCAAAGCTCCAGGTGGGTTGTTGGGAGGTGTGTGAGTGAGCCAGGAGTGAGGGGAAGGGAAATGCAGAGAGCCCTGGAAGTGCTTGTGTGCAGACAGGCTGTGGGGAAGGGCCCTGCAGCCCTGCCCTGGGCCAGGAGTGAGGGTGGATCATCATCCCAACCTGCCCTGGGCCATTGCAAGGGGCTGTGGCCATGGACACTGCACTGACCCCACTGCTGGCTTTGGATCCCTCATCCCTTCAAGTTCCCTTGGAAAGCACCCCAAGGACCCATTTCTGCAGCCAGGTTCCATGGCCAGGGGGGATGTGGGGGGCTGCAGGAGGTCAATGCCCCATCCCTGGAAACATTCCAGTCCAGCTGGGACAGGGCTCTGAACAACCTGATCTGGTGAAAGATGTCCCTGCTCATCCCAGGCCTGGACAAGAGGCCTGAGTGAGGCCTGAACAGCAGGCCCTGAGCCAAAGGTGACCTCTGCATCAACCTTCCAACCAAAGGTTATCTTTGTATCTGCTCATTAGCGAAATATGCATGGTCATTAGCACTGTGACAGATGTATCCACTCATTAGTGAAACAAGTATTGACCTTTCTGTGTTTAGAAGCCGGACAAGGCCATGAAATCTGACATCTGGCCTTGTTTGGGGCTGGATGGTCAAAGTCATCCTCCCTTGGTTCCTCCTTGGGCCCTGGCCAGGCTTTGGGAGGGACCCAAGAGGAGGATGAAACCAGCTGTTCCTGCACTAGAAGTGCTGTCAGTTTGTTTATTCAGCACTATCAGAGCTGGGCCCTCTCACAGCCAGGTTGGAGCCTCACCTGTGGCTGGAGGCAGCTGCAGGAATTCCCAGTGTCCGGGAGTGGCTCTCCAGTCCTTGGCTGGGACAGCTTCCCCCAGCTGATGTGTGGATGTGGGTGATGGGAAAGTCTGAGGGTAACTGGTGATGGATCTTTCTCAATCCCTGCAGGCAATCTTTGGTAGTGATGGTTGGGTGCATTGCTGAGCTGCTCCTTTTGTGCTCCTTTGCTGCTTTGAACTGCAGTAAATGACACTGATTCCTTCAGGTGGTGTTTGTGTCTTTGGTGCTGACCCTGCTCACTGGTGAATTAAAACTGGTGAAGTCTGGCCAGATCCCACCAAAATGTCACTTTTTAAATGCAAATAAGGAATCAGTCCTATCCAAAATTCCTGGATGGGAAGCCCTTCCCTAGATTTTGCTGGCTCTGGAGTGGGCTGAGGTTGGAGCACTGTGTGAGCAATGGAGGAGTCAGGTAAAAGAGGCTGAACTGCTGAATGTGTAAAATGCATCTAAAAATTGCATATGGAAAAAGGAAAAGAACTTGTGAGTTTGGGAAGATGAGGATGGATTTTGTTAACAACACTTTGGAAACAGCACCACAGAAGAATTGGTTTTGGAATGCTCCCACATGGAGTGAGAGAAGGAAGGTTTATATCTTGAGCTCAGGTTTCTTTGTGCAAGTGAAATATAGTATTATAATTATTATTAATAATAGCTATTTTAAAACATACAGTGATCTTATTTTTTAATTTAATTTTAAGTCAATAATGTGAAAGAATGCTGACAATACTAATTTGTTAGCTTTGGCTACTCTCTGTAACACTAAGTACCTGACAGAAAAGAACTGGCCAACACCCAAACGTCAGTGGTAAACTTTGCAAACTGTAGAATAGGAATAAAGGAGGAAGAGAAGAAATTGTCTGTTTTTATAGGGTTTGCTGATACTGTGATGTGGAATGCTTTGTCTGTTCCAGTGAAAAATACAGTGATTAAGGCTGCTGGGTTTTTCATGTACCAGACTATCCACAAGCTGCAGGATTGATTGAATGGGTGAAGGGGGGTAAAAGAGCAGCTGAAAAAATGAGATGGGAACCTGTCCCAATGGAGAACCCATCTCCCCGATGTGCTCCATACCCTTAACATGGGCCCACTGGGGAAATGGAAACTCTCTGGGTGTGCACAGCTGCACCCAGTTTGCAAATACAACCATGGACAGTGAGACTTGGACTTCCTGGGAAATTGTTCTGGGTGTGATGGCTCCTGACAGGGCCACCCCAGAGGCTGCAGGGCTGGACCTTCATGCATTAGAATTAATTAGGATAAATCAGAAGCAAATGAGAGTTATCAATACAGGAATAGGAATTCAGGTTCCTCCAAGACACTTTGGTTTGATCACTGCTTGTGCAGCTTGGCCTTGAAAAGTGTTCATAACATGGGAAGAGGAATTGATGCAAATTATCAAAGAGAAGTTAATCTGCTAAACAATATAGAAAAAGATTGGATTATTCAACCCCATGACTGGGTAGGACAAATATCGATATTGTCAGTTTTAAAAACAATTGTGAAAGAAAGAGATCCACCTCCAGTCAGCACTGTTTATAGAGACAGAGGGTTTGGATCCAGCAGTCCTAATAATGGAGCCAGAGTGTGGGTGCAGAGGCCAAATGGCCCTCTCGAGCCAGCTGAGGGAACAGCTCTGGGGAAAGACAGCACTATTTGAATTCTGAAACCTGGGCAGGAACAATGGGAATATGTCCCTTCATATTCCCATTGTGTGTTCTATGCCAGAACAAGTCAATGTTGTGGGATATTGTTTTACAGATCCTGCCAAACCAAATCTCCCTGTTTGCCCCCGTGGCCCCTTTGGGAAATGCTCAGATCCACTGGGCTCCATGTGAAGGCTGGTGTGGCACTGAGTGACTTCCACACCAGTTCCAGCCAGGAGCCTGGGTTCCTGTCAGGGACTGGGACCTGGCACCTCTCCAGCCAAAGGGGAAAGGACCCCACCAAGCCTTGTTACCCACAGAGACCACGGGAAAGCTGAACAGCAAAGGACCTCAGGGAAAATATTCTGGAATCAAAAAGGCACCAGCTCCATGGACAACAGAATTATTGTTCCTAATACGAATGAGATTGAGGAAAAAGAATGAGCAACTTTGTCACTGAAGTACTGCTTATATCTGTAACTTGTATCTTGTTAGCCAGCCAGAATCTTTGTTTGCCAGAAACACCTCGAGTTTTACCAGGGGATTAGTCATGAAAATATTTATGAGAATGTAAATATCAAAGTAGCCAAAATATTCAATGTAACTAATTGCTGGGTATGTTCTCAACTAATGTTGGGAGGAATGGGGTTCCCTTGGAGGACCCACCTTATGGATTGCCCAGAACTCTGTCAATGGGCTCTGACTCATGAGGGAGCCAGTGCAGGGACAGTTACAGAAAACTCTGCTGTGAAACACAGGAATACAGTTATCAGCTTTACAGGATTCACTAGGATTTCCCTTCAGGAGAAAACAAACCCTGTTATAGTTAGAGGCCACAATGTGAAAGGATTTCTGTGCTTTACAATCATTCACAATGTCCATAGAACTCGGGGTGCTGGAGCTGGTGAGTGTCAGTGTGACACCAGTCACAGCTGCAGGGCCACTATGAAACTCCTCTGAGCCAAAGGCACTGGGGACACAACAGCAGCACAGGGAGGAGCCCTGGATCCATCATCAGCACACAGTGGGAAATGGGAAATCAGAGCTTCGAGCAAGAATAAGATGCATATAGAATCTAGCAAATATTAACCACAAGCTTACGACAGAGGATGAAATCTGTTAAGAAATAGGAAATAAAACTTGCAGAAATGAAGGACAGATCGTGCTAAAACCAGTGAGGAAGTTGCTGAAATGGCTGAAAAGAGACTGTGCATGCCTAGAGGAGAAAGGTGAAAAGGGCAGAGGGATAAAGATGTCCAGCCTTCATCAGGGGACCACTAAGGGAGATGTGGAGCCTTCCTCAGTGCCACCACCACAGTGCTGCACCTGCACCTCACCTATGCTAATGATAGTAATGAGTTCTAAGAAATAGTTTACATAACCCCACATTTCCTAAGGAAAACTATGAATCTGCATAAAGTATAACCATATATTGCAATCTGCTGTGTGCCTGTGTGTGCGCTGTTGGGAGGAGATATCTCCAAGCACCCGGTGTGCTGAATAAAGCAAATCCCTGCTTCTTGGACTTTGTCTCAGAAGTGTCTCTTGGCCCAGTTTGAGACAATTCACTTCCATGGAGTTCTGTCAAATCCCAGTGGAACCTTGGTGCCAGATTGTTCCACAGCCTCACAATGCTCTCCTGGCTTCCAAGGGGTCCCTCTGTGACTCACTGCAGCCTTGGTTCCATCAGGGTCTCTTGGGTTCCATGGTGCACAAGCCTTTTTCACATCTGAGCCTTGTGTCCAGGAGTTCCATCGACTGACAGTGGCCATCTGCATTCCATGAGGCCCAGCTAGATCCCAGCAGAGCCTTGCTTTCATCAGGCTCCGATACCTGTTCTGGCAACTGACAGAGGTGATTTAAAGAACACAGAAACCAATGGCAAGAATGGTCTTATTCTACTGTGAGTATTAAGGCAACACAAAAGTAAAACTATACATTCAATAAAACTATGTGCTTGGCTTTAGCAACAATCAAAAAGAAGCAAGGTAATGCACCTAATCATTATTACAGGAGAGAAAGGATAGGGATTGAGAAAGATCCATCACCAATTGCCTCAATACTCCACCATCATCCAGAGTCTGCAGTCACTGGGGAGCCCCGTTTCACAGCAAGGACCAGGAGAATCCTTCCAAGCAATTGGGAAAATCCTACGTGGTGAATCCACCCGTAGATGAGGTCTCTGAAATTGTTCTGAAAGCGAGTCCAGCTTTTATAGGTCCAAATCAACAAGTCAAGGTGACTTGATTATATTTTTAGTACATAAACTTCTGGATCTCATGGCACTTTTTCTGACCAGGAGGGTCCAGGACTTGGGCCGATCCCAGTCCTCGGCTTGGAGGGTTTCCCCTAAAATATCCTACAAGCCTCTATTAATGTCAGAAATATTTCTTGCAGATAACTACATGAGATTATGTGAAAGTTTCTAAAGCATCAGTTTTGATGTTAAACAGCTGGCATAAGCACCTCAGTCATCTATTTTTAGGTAAATAAAACTGATGGTATTAGGCAAACTGATGGTATTAGGCACATAATGTCCAGGGCTCATCTTGTAAGTCAGCTCTGGCTGAGGCCGGCCACTCAGGCCTAAGCACATCAGGAGCTGAAGTGACCACGACTGGGAATGGCAAAAACACCCACTGGGACTGGCCCAGAGGCCCCGGGACTCCCTGGCATGGATCACCTCAGGAGACAGTATTTCAGGGAGCCCAAAGGAATTTTGGGAGAGCTGCTGTGGAGACAGAGGGAATTGCACAGCTGAATCCCTTGCCTGGGCTCCCAGAGGACCCTTCTGCTGTGGGGCTGCTGAGGCTGGAGGAACAGCAGGTACCCATGGCCACCCCAAAACAGGGCCCCATTGGCAACACGGCACCGACCGGGACTGCGGGACCCCATCCCTGGGATGAGTCAGGAACTGGAGAGCTGGGAGTGCTCAGCCAGAGCCTCTGACCCTCCAACAGCCCCACATGGGCAGAGCGTGAGCCCCATGGGGAGTGGCCACTGACAGCACTGTGGGGGCCTGAACCAAGTCCCGGCCCCACTGAGAGCAGCTGTGCCGGACACCCTGGAACTCCAGGACCAGCTGGAGTCCGAGGCAGCCAAGTGGTGCCACCATCGATGTTCCTTTCTTCCCCCCAGAAAGGACACTGGGAAGCTGGGGAAGTGGGAATGAAAGGAGTAGGGATGCTGGAAGCTGTGGAACAGCACTAACACCAGGAATCCAAAGTCTTCCTAAAAAGGAGGGCATAAATCCCTGGTGTCCAGCATCCTGCCTGAGAAACCCATTCCCAGAATTACCAACATGAAACTGTCCTCCAGTTCTCTGGATTGTGCTGCTCCTGACCCACTAAAACCTTCCCAACAGACGGAACCTCTGAAGTGGAACTGATGGAGGAAACCTGAACCCTGAGCCATGCCAGGCTCAGTGCCCAGGAGCATCCCCTGGTGCTGTGTAACACCGGCTCTGCAGGAACTGGGAATGCAGACAGGACAAACTTGAGCATCTCCCACCATCAGATACCTCAGAGGATACACAGCAACACAGCCATGACTCTCCCAAACTGGATTTAGGAATGGCACCCCTAATGCAGCCATTAGATCCAGATCTACCCAGATCCCTTTGGCACTCCTGCTTTTGGTGTCTCTCTGCCTCCTCTCCCTGCCCAAAGGAGGCTCCTCTTTCCCCTCTCCCTGCCCTGACAAGACAGTCACACAAATAAAGATGTGGGATTGCCAGGTGCTGAGGGGTTGTAGAAGGAGCCTTCTCCAGGTCTGGCCTGTTGCCAAAACCCACACTTGCTCCTGCAGCAAGGAACCTCCTTGTTCACCCTCTCCAAGGGTGTCAAGCTCAGGAAGGGATTCCTGACACCCTGTGCAGCTGGGAGAGCTCCTGTGTCTCCAGATCAGGGGACAAAACCAATCACAGGAACCCAGGGGGGACTGGCATTGTGCCATGGGGACATCTGTGTTTCTTTCCCAGTGACAAACAAAAATGTGCAATTCTGCCAGAGCTTGTTTTGATGTACATCAATCTTAGACAAACATCTTTTCTCCTGACAGCAACTCCTCTGCAGCTGCTCTGGGAGATCTCCTGGGCCGAGTCCAGGAAGAGGAGATTTCACTGGTGCTGAGGTGCTCGAGGGAGCCCATTTCAATGCTCTGCTCAAGTCCAAGAACATTGTGTTTCCCCAAGGAGCAACATTCCTTTCTGGCACTCACTGCCCCATGAGGGACATTATTCAGTGGCTGCTGTTGGGTGAGTTACAGCCACAGGGAGAGGGAGGAGGAGATGATCCCACCCATGGCTGCTGCTGAGTCCCATACATTTGGTGGGATAAAGCTGAAACAGAGCTTCAGCATCTCTCCCAAAATCACAGAACGGCTTGGCTTGGAAGAGACCTTAAAGTTCATCTTGTCCTACTCCCTGCCATGTGTAGGACACCTTGCACTATCCCAGGCTGCTCCAAGTCCTGTCCAACCTGGCCTTGGACACTTCCAGGGAGCCAGGGGCAGCCACAGTTTGTCTGGGCAAGTTCTGATCTCTGCCGAGGTAAGGAGGGACAGGACCTGAAGGAACAGCTGGAGCTGGACCAGGGCAGGGCTGGATTGGAGATCAGGAAAAGCTTCTTGCCCCAGAGGGGTCTGAGGGCACTGACCAGGCTCCCCAGAGAATGGTCTCAGCTGCGAGGCTGCCACAGATCCAGGAGCCTTTGGACACTGCTCCCAGGGGTGCTTAGGCTGCGACTGTTGGGCTGTCTGTGCAGGGCCAGGGCCTGGACTCCATGATCCCGCTGCCTCCCTCCCAGTTCAGTCCCTTCTGCAGTTCTCACCCTTGGGCTCAGCCTTTGTGTCTCCTCCAGGTGCTGGCAGAGCTCTTGGGGCCGGGGCAGGAGCGGGACAGCCCCAGCGTTCCCCTCTCTGTGACACCACGGTGGTGACAGCTCCAACGTTCCCTGCCTGGAGACGCTCCAAGGGAAGCGTCCAGAGCCACACCCAGACAGCAAAACTGACCGGGCACTGAGCACCCCCGGCCTGGGCTGATGTGCATTCCTGTGCACACAGCTCGGGGAAGGTCCCCCTGGCCACCTCCACAGTGCCACAGGCAAGTGTCACATAGAGGTACAGAGCTCTGCCCAGAGCTGACAGGGGGTGTTAATAAGTAAGAACCAAAAAACCCTCAAAAAACCTAACAAACAACAACAAAAAACCCCCATATCAAAATAGAGAAACCCCACCCTGCAAAAAAACCCAAACCAAACAAACAAACAAAAAAAAACACAAGAAAAACAAACTCAAAAAACTCCACAAAGTAACAACAAAACAAACAACAAAAAATAAAAACAAACAAACATCAAACCACAAGTAAAAAAACCCAAGCAACCGCAAAAATAAAACCAAAGGAGAAAAAGTACTTCCCTCCAGCAGAGCTGTTCCATCCTTAATACCTTCACACAGACAAGACATGGGGTTGCAAAAAATGAAGATTCATTGGGCACATTTGCAGGAAAAGCAGGTTTAGGACAGGCTTTCAGCAGAACTGTACTCAGCTGAGAAAAAAGGCCTCTTGGAAAAGCAGACCCTCAGCCCACAGGGGAGAAAAGGGCTCTGAATTCCCCTCCCCTGGCACAGAAACCCTGTTCTCAGGCTGCATCACACACAGGATTCTTCTGGAGGACTGTGGACAGCTGAGTGTCAGCTCTGCCTTCTCCACATTCTGTGCCCTAAAGCTGCCTGGAAGAAGAAATTTAGGGCCAACTCCTATGGCACAATCCCTCCTGGCCCAGGGCACAGCACCAGGAAGGTCTTTGTGTGCCAAGGCTTTGCTGCAGCCAAGGAAAGCTCCTGGCTCAGGGTCACCTGTGGGAGATTAGGGATAGGCGATTCGGAAGATATCGTGTTGTATGGGCAGACAGAACTCCTCCCTCAACACTTAGTTGTTTAGTGTCCCTGATAAGCTAAGCAACACGTAGTTTGTAACGTAAGCAGACGGACGTTATGTAGCAAACAGAGGTTTTATAACCCCACGCACCCAGTTAATAAAGCGCCATTTGCCATCCACCACATTGGTGTCTGTGAGCTGGTGGCCCAAGCAGCCTGGCTGTGGCTGCCGTGTCGTTCCTGGAACCAGGTCGCTACGCCTCAGCGGAGGCAGCAAGTGGTGCCGAAGCCCCGGGAGCCGCCTGGGAGAATGGGAATCGCCTGGACGGGTAAACGACAGCCGAGCGGAGGGGCCAGCTCCGCAAAGAGGATGCTCCAGGACCCGTGGGAGGAGGATGGATGCTCTCATGAAGGTCGTAGCTCAGATTCATAAGCAGTGGGGGATTGATTGTAAAGCAAAAGATTTTACCCTCGCAGTGACGAGGCTTTTGCAACTTAAGCTCATTGATTGCCCAGTGGATATTCTCCACCCAGATATTTGGGATCAATGCACGAAAGCTCTAGCCGAAGACACTATGTTTTCTGGCTCGGGGAAGCATCTTAAATCATGGGGAAAGGTTGTGCAAGTTTTGCCAAAGGCTCTGCAAGAGCAGGAGACTTGGATGGCTGCACAGAATTGTTTAAGATTTATGCCGCAGCTCAGTGTGGGGGCAGCGACGCAAACTGTTTCAGAGAAAACTTTTTCAGAGGAAACTTTTAAAGAGGATTATCAGAGCGTAAAAAAATGTGATCTGATGGTCGGTGACTGTGTTCAGGCTGTTGATAAGGTTGATTCTGCCGACTGCAGAGACTTGGAGGAGCAAAATCTCCCTTCAAAGCCTTCAAGCCCAGAATTACCTGCTGAAGGAAAAAGACAGGCAAAATTGTTTTGGGATGGTTTAGCTGAAGAAGCCAGGAATGCTGCTAGGAATTCAGCTGCGGAATCGCTGTTGGGGGGGGCTGAGGAGGGACCTCCACCTTATGCGGCAAGGGATTGCATTGAATCTCTGGGAGAGAAGAAGAATGTAGTTGGACTGGAATATTTGTTAGATAACGGGGAGGCAGAAAACAAAGAAGGTCTTTTACATAGCATGCCTGTTACCAACAAAAAAAAAGACAGTTTATTTGATAACGCGGACTCGGGCGAGCAGGAGAAGGAGGGAGAACTCAAAGGGGGAATTAAAACTAGTCAAAATCTTTGCCAAAAAGCACATTTTTCTAAGGCGAAAGCAAGGCGGGGGAGGAGGCCCAGGGTAAAAGGGCTCAGCACTGAGGGAAAGGGGCGGGGGCCAGAGAGGGAAGGGACGGCTCAGCCCGAGAGAAAGGGGTGGGCGTTGGGAGCCCGACCAAAAGGTTACAGAGCCCGAAGCAGCCAGTCAGTCGGACTGCCGGCTCGAATCGGACTCTAGTCAGGGACTGAGGACTCTGGCTCTGCTCCGGGAAAAGAAAGAAGTAACAGTATATAAAATCAGTTAACAACATGTTTCTACTTGGTTGAGGGAAGTCAGAAAGAACGAAACCTATCTCACAGAGGGAGGAAATAAAAATAACATGCGCCGATTGGGGTTCCATTGGCCACAACTGGCTTTTCCAGTCCTTGAGATGGCGGGGTCAGGTGGAAACCAGAGAACATACTCCCCAGTAAATCCTAAGGATGTTACAAGCAATTGTTAAAGCAATAACTGACAGAGGGATCAATTCAGCTGTGGTTTCTACTCTCATTGATAGTGTTTTTGGAGGGGATGACATGCTCCCATTTGACATAAAGCAATCCTGCAGATTGATTTTTGATGGGGCAGGGATGATAGTTTTTAAACAAGAGTAGGAGGTCAATCGTGCAAAGCAACTAGCTCTGGTCACTGGCGCAGATCATCCTCTACGTGGCTCCAGCCTGCAGCGGCTCATGGGCACAGACCCAACCATGATCAACCCCCAGGCACAAGCCGAGGGCCTACGGGCCCACGAGGTCATGACAACTACCCGTGCTGCCAGGGAAGCTGTCCGCTCTGCTTCCATGGTCATTGCTAAACCATCACCATGGTCCACAATAAAGCAAAGTGAGAGTGAGAGTTTTACACGATTTGTAGATCGGCTCCAAGCAGCACTTGACTCCTCAGCTTTGCCTTCAGAGGCAAAGGGTCCTGTGTTAGCAGAGTGCCTGCACCAACAATGCAATTCAGCCACTAAGGTCATTTTAAGGTCATTACCACCCGGGTCCAACCTCGCAGACATGAACAGGCATGTTGCAAAAGAGGAACATTTTTCCCCAATCCAAGCAGCCGTCTGTACCGCAATAACTAGTGTAATGGCATGCTTTAAGTGCGGCCAGGCAGGCCACGTTGCAATGGATTGCTCCCAGTTGAGGCACCCTTCAACACCAGTCCCCACACGCCAGTCGTGACCTAGGGGGCCCTGCTGGGTATGTGGAAAGAAGGGGCATCTTGCCAAAGAATGTAGGTCTAAGAACTGGGGAAATGGGAGGGGGAGAGGGCAACAGGGCCGCACACAGCCCTCTCCCACTTGGGACGTGAGGCGGCCCAACTATGCAAACCCCAAATGGGGCGAAGCACCCCCAAACCCTTTTCCCCCACGAGAAGCTACCAACTTTATGGCACAACCAGCGACCCAGCTGTATCTGTCTCTGTCCCAGGAACAGCAAGGACCACCCCTTGGGGACCAGACCCCTGGGTGGCCTTGGCAGTGAAGTGTGACAACCCACCAGTAATATGGGGGATCTGTACCCATTATGATGTTTTAGATGACATTACCATCAGTGTCCCCTTTCTGATTGATACCGGAGCAGACGTTACTGTTGTTTCTGAGACAAATTGGCCCCCAACACTGGAAATTAGAAGACGCACCCATGGTACATGGGGTCGGGGGATTGAGCTGAGCTTGCAAGAGTGCCCAATTAATAGCAATTACACTCCACACTGAAAAAGGACCAGAAATAACCATTACCCTTATTCCATATGTCATGTCGGGAGTCCCACACTTGCTGGGGAGAGACACGTTAGCCCTTTTAAAAGCCAGGGTGACAAATTTACCATAAGAGCCACTGCAGCATACCCACCCCCACCGATCAAGCTGACGTGGAAGTCGTCTGACCCAGTGTGGGTCGAGCAGTGGCCCCTGTCAAAGCCTCGAATAGATGCTCTTCTTAAGCTAGTCAATCGTGAATTGCAGAAAGGTCATGTAGAGCCCTCTACTAGCCCATGGAACACCCCAGTTTTTGTAATACCCAAATGGAGCGGTGAGGGGTTTCGCCTTCTTCATGATCTGCGTGAAGTAAATAAGAAAATTCAACCAATGGGCCCCGTGCAAACCTCTCTACCCATGAACTCAATGATACCAAAAGGGCAGCCTTGTGCAGTGCTTGACATTAAAGACTGTTTCTTTTCCATACCCCTGCATGATGAAGACAAAGAGCGGTTTGCCTTTTCCATCGTCTTCCCGAACAGCCAGCGTCCTAACTTGTGCTTCCAGTGGAGGGTACTCCCCCAAGGGATGGTCAACTCACCCACCATCTGTCAGATCACAGTGGACCGAGCACTGGAGCCAGTCCAACGCAGCAACCCGACTGTGACCATTGTCCAATACATGGATGACATCCTGATTGCCGCACCATCAGCGAGTCAGGTAGACCGAGCAGTATCAACAGTCTCAGAGACCTTAAAAACAAATGGCTTTGAAATTGCAAGTGCAAAAATAAAAAAGGGACCATGTGTAACCTTTTTAGGAGTGGGGATTTCAAGCTCCTACATAACCCCTCCTCAGATAAAAATCCACCAAGACATTAAGACGCTCCATGACATGCAGCAGTTAGTAGGATCCCTACAGTGGCTCCGCAACATTGTCCTGATTCCTCCCGAAGTCATGGACCCCCTAAATGACCTTTTAAAAGGGAAAAACTCATGGGAGCAGAAAACACTGACACCAGAAGCAACACGCTCGCTTGATTTTATCGAACAGCAAATGTCAAGGAGCACACTCACCAGATGGGATGCAAGTGCACCAATTGATTTATACGTCCACTTTACAAGAAAGGAGGAATAAGAGCACTGGCCCAAGGGCCACCCTACAAAGCTCAACCAATACCGTGGGTGGTCTTGGGAAAACCGTCACGTGCATTTTCCCCAGGAATTGAGTGTCTTGGCAACCTCATCATGAAAGGCAGGAAACTTGCCCTGAAACACTTGGGCGCTGGACCCACCAAAATATATTTGCCCTTCCACAAGCAGCTTTCTGCACAATTGACAATAGTATCAGAGCATCTAGCCATTGCCCTCGCTGGTTTTGGAGGAGAGATTAGTTATGCAGCAAAACCCCCTTGGACTCAGCTGCTTGCAATCGTCGACATTGACCTCCCACCAAAAATTGTTGACCGACCACAGCCAGGACCGACGATCTTCACAGACGCATCTTCGCTAACCTCAACTGCAGCAGCAGTGTGGCAGTCAGGAGAACAGTGGCAATGCATCAAAACAACTGACCCCACACTCTCAGTTCAACAACTTGAAGCAGCCGCCATTGTACTGGCGTCAAGGCATCAAAACAACTGACCCCACACTCTCAGTTCAACAACTTGAAGCAGCCGCCATTGTACTGGCGTGTGGACTGTTCCCTGAAGAGCACCTCAGCATCGTAACTGACTCTATATTCGTGGCCAAGCTCTGCCTAGCAATGTCAGGGCCCGGCGTGGCAGTGTCCACAGTGGCCATGATGCTTGAAGAAGCACTCTTTTCATGAAAAGATATGGTATCTGTTATCCACATTAACAGCCACAATCCAGTTAAAGGATTCTTCCAAATCGTCAATGACAAAGCAGACGCCGCCCCAAAGGGACTGTGGACACTGAGAGATGCCCATCAGCTACACGAGTCTCTTCACATCGGAGCCAAAGCACTAGCAAAAAAATGTGGGATTTCAACCACCGATGCGAAACACGTTGTAGCCACATGCCCTCACTGCCAAAAATCACCACTGTGGTCCAGTGGAGTCAACCCCAGAGGCCTCAAAGCCTCAGAAATATGGCAAACAGACTTTACCCTGTGTCAATTGCTAAAACCCCGAGCATGGCTTGCAGTGACCGTAGATACATATAGTGGAGTGATTGTAGCCACACAACACCTAAAAACTGACTCCAAAGCAACCATTCAACATTGGCTGACAGCCATGGCGTGGCTTGGCATTCCAAAGCAAATTAAAACAGACAATGGCCCAAATTTTGTCTCAAAATCAAGTCAGGCATTTGTTGCTAAATGAAGAATCACTTTAGTACCCGGCATTCCGTATAATAGCACTGGGCAGGCCATCGTTGAGCGAGCAAATCAAACCCTGTAAGCCAAATTAGAAGTACTAGCAAAACCAGAAGGCTTCACAAATTCCATTCCCTCAGGAGACCAGGCACGTATACTAGCAACCGCACTGTTAGCAATCAATCAGTTCCCTAGGGGAGATGAGAAAACCAGCCCAGCCCAGCCCAGAAGCACTGGGCCACCCGAGTACTAGAGGAAGGCCTGCACATTGTAGTTAAAAATGAACTGGGAGAATGGGAACAGGGCTGGAGACTAGTGCACACGGGGCGAGGGTACGCAGCTGTCAGAAAAGACGGTAAAGTAAAATGGTGTCCACTTAAGTCAATCAAACCAGACCTTCAGAATAAAACTAATGAAAATTGTGAGGTCTCATTTGCAGGATTGGATCATTGGACACCCCCATGACTCGTACACTCCAGTACCAGAAGAGAGTGATGAACCGCCGAGCAACTCAACAGCATCCAAAGACCCTGCACCAGTGAGATCCAAGCAACCACGGTGTCTTTGTGTAATTTTATTTTTGGGTCTTGTGGGCAGAGGGCAAGCAAACGTAGTGTATTACCCTCACCAACCATTCAGATGGGTGCTGCGCCATCTCTCGAGTGATGAGGCAATCAAAGAAATCATGACAGTAGACAGCCTATCCTTTGAGTTTAAGCTAAGAGACATATTTCCCCCACAGCTAGGATTCCCTAAAATTGGGGATTCTTCACTGTACCAAACCTATTGGTGCCCTGCCTCCAACCCAGGTAAAAGCTACTGTAGCCATCCGAAGTACGGGTACTGTGGGTATTGGGGATGTGAAACTATCGTGACAAGTGATAGAGGGCAACCGCAGCAACCTGACAAGTTCCTGCAAGTCAGGTACGCTCCCCACGGCTGTCGCGAACCCAAGTTCGGGATGGACGGAGTGATATACACACCCCGAAACAGCAGACGACACACCTGTAAGAACTATGCAATGACAATTTTGCAGCCGACCCATGCGAGCTGGGCCACAGGAAAAGTATGGTCAGTGTTTGTTCGTGCCTTTCGCAACTTCTGGGTGAATGTGCAAATTATCAGACTCCCACCTTCAGTGCCCCAGTCATTCAAACCCTATCAGAATCTTGCAGCACGCAGACACAAGAGGGAAGCCACACCTGGCACCTCCTCCTCATCCAGTCCTTTAGCTATTTACCAAAATTTTATTCTACATTTTATTATTTAAGGCATGCAAATATCAGCTATGCCTGTCGACCTAAATTTAGCCTCTCAAGGAAAGACACACAGACTGATGATTTTAACCAAAGGAAATAGAAAGAAAACTGTTGTCCAAAGATATTTAAACAATCAGAAAAGAAAAACAAATCAAGGAGATAAAAAAGAAGATGGGGGATTGTGAGAAATTAGGCTATGATTTGTGTTAGATATAAGTATGTATATTTTGGGAATGTGACATGGGACCCGTACGAAGATAAATTTTGAGAAACTGCCAGGTGAAAGTAGAGGAAGGATAACTGAACAAAATTTTGTGGTTACTAAACTGAATGGTTAAGCCAAGATGGAACTGTATGAAACTGCAAGCAAGGCAAAACTGCCATGAAAAGGAATCAGAGGTGAGCGAAGGGTGAAGGATAAAGACTCCAACGCCCCAGTGACCACCAGAAACAATGAAAACTAAAAAGTAGACATCACAACAAAGAACGGAAACTAAACATCACAATGGGGAACAGAAACTGGGAGGGGATTACTAACATGAACATGTATAAACACCTGCACAAATAACATTTGTTGCCCATCTTGGAAGAGCAGTGACTCTCCGTGCACCCAGTGCTCTCTTGCCCATTTTTTGCTGAACACAAAATTAATAAATTCCTTCTTTTGAAAATGGAATAAAGGAGTAAGTCTCGTCATTTATAACATTCCCATGGCAGTGGGTTGTGGGAGAGATGCATCCATGGAATTCTCACCTGACTGGGATGAGAGGGTTATCCAGCCATGGAAATTCCATGGGAATTCCTGCATTCTCAAGTCCCCCCATTTCTGAATCTCACATTCCCATGGGAATTCCCCTTCCCCTCCCACACCCACCTTTGTGCTCCAAAGCCTCCCAGCCATATCTGATGTATTTTGGGGCCCTTCCACGCTGGTGTGTCCAAGGTAAAGCTTCATCTCCTCCACTATGATCCCTTTGGATTCCCAGCACCTCTGGGTGATCCAGGTGGCACCGTTGGACAATGCAAAGCTCCCAGATCCCAGCTGGAAGGAGATGAAATCCCACCCGTTATAGTCGTACTGGTGGGATCCATGGATTCTCCGTTGGACAGGAGGTCACAGCTGGAAACCACTTGCACCATGTGGAGATCTGGGAACGAGGAGAGAAGGGTCCCATGGAGTTGTGCCTCAGCCCTGTTGGAAACCAGAGAGAAATCTCCCACAACCCCGTGCACACAGGCTTAGAGGCAGAAAGGAATGCAGGGATTGGTTGGAAAGCCCTCGGATAAACTGAGATACATAAAGTCACAGAGACATGAAGTGGGGATGTGAGTTTTAGTTTTAGGTGAGTAAAAATTCCCCTTAAGTGCCTTAAGCAAAGAAGAGACTGTATTAGTTGATAGAAAAGCCCTAAAGTCCAGTTTAAAGTTCAGTAGCATTACCTTGTCCAAAGTTAACTAAGTCTTAGACCTAACATCAACATACCACAGCATTGCTCCCATTGCTGGCCAGAATAGATGGGCTGTAGGCGTAGGCCTTGTGTAAGAAATGATGTGCATTGTGGCACAACTGTGTTAGACCAGGATGGGTGCAAAAAGACAGGAATAGCATCGTGTTTGTAGCTGATTGGATGATTTATGAATAGAATGCATTGTACTGAGGGTGCTGCTGCTGCTGCTGCTGCTGCTGCTGCTTCTGTTGGGACATGGGGACCCTGTGCAGGAAGGCATTTTGCATAATGGCACAGACTGTAACACTGACCTTTGTGAGACTGATCTGGCCATGTCATAAACTACTTTTCCAACAAGCACCAGCCTCTCTTGTCCCTCGGTTGGCCCGCTCAATCTTGACAGCTGTCCATCAGCAATGTGCCCGCTGCTCCTGCGTGCTGCCAGTCCTTCCCTGGCAGTGCCAGCAGGAGCTGCTCCTGCCGCCGGCCAGCTCCTCTGCCTGGAGTCCCTTCCCGTGCTGGCAGTACAAGCTCCCTCTTGCCTCGAGCCAAATGCCTGCCTGCACCTTGGGCCGGCTTTGCCAGCTCTCTTTTTCCAAGCATTTGACTCCCAGGCTTCTGTCCCAGCCCAGGGACATTTGTTATACCCATCACCTGCTAGTTTTACACCATGAACCATTCTGGTTTTACCTAAGAAGTGAATCATTAAAATTGAGGTGCTTTCTTGTACACAATGTCCTGTTCAGACCAAGAACACGCTGTTCTTAGATCTGAGATTGTGGCTGTTCCCACACCATTTATTCCATACTGCATGACTAAAGAAAAAACTATCCTTTTCCTTACTAAGTTTAAGCTACACCTTAGTGCAAATGTGTGTTAAATGGAATTAAATATTCTGTTGGAGTCCAGGGCATTCCTTTGGCTGCCCTGGAGGGTCAGGGACCTGGGCAGGGGGGTCTGGGACCCCAGCCCAGAGCTCAGAGAGACACTGGCTTTGATCTCAGTCCATGGGAAAAACTTCCTACACTGAGAGAAGGTTTACAGGCCACAAGAATGTGAAAAATAGTAGTTTAGCTTATCACAGAATGAGAAAATAGTAGTTTTAGGTTCCTAGCATTGAAGTGAATGGGGACAAGATGGAGAATCTGGGGTGTTGTCTCCTTCTTCTTCTCCTTCTCCTTCCCTCACTCCATTGCTGCATTGACGTGGCACAAAGTAGTTAGTGAGGACTGGGTCAAAGTAAAGATGACCTTTTTAGTAATAGTGATAGACATTGGTAAGAAATAGTAAACAAGAAATAACGTAGTAATTAGTATAAAAGATAAGGACAACCCAGCTCGGGGAGAGACGTGAGGAATCCATGCAGCTGCGAACATCTTGTCGGACTCCGAGAAAATTGTAAGATAAGAAACAATAAACGAAGTATGCAACCTTGAAAAATCTAAACCTGAGAACTCCGTCTCTTCCTTCGGCTTGGCTCGGAGCTGTGCAGGGGAGCAAAGGACCCTGAAACCACCGGAATGTCGGGGAAAGCCCCCGACAATATTCATCTTTTATTTTTTGGTCACTAGTGGATACCACCCTGAAGGATCCAGAACAACTCAAATCTGTTATGCATACAATGAAGAAAACGCAACACAAAATTACTCTGGATGGTTAGAAAACCTGTTTTACTCAGCGTCAATGTTTCTCACCACATCTACTTAAACTGACAATAAATTAAGTTGATTTTCTCCCCACTTTCTCCCCAAAACTGAGGCAGTTTTGCATTGAACCAGCAGCGTGTCATTGTGCTAAATAAGAATCTGGCATTACCTGTAATGTTCACTGCTGCAAATTATTACAGTACACAGCAAGGCAGACTGGGTTATCACAGTTATTCTTCCCCCTCCCCTCCTGTACATCCCATTGTCTCCTCTGCAGAAGTCACAGGCTATGAAAACCAGGCAAGGTTGCTCCCTATTTTTCTTCTCCCACAGCACTTGTTAGGCACCATGTTTTTTCAAAGGACTGCATGTGCCTCTCCCCAGCTTGCTTCTTTCTCATTCTACAAGAGAAGAGAGCTGCAGGAGTTTCAGGCATGTGAGTGCCTGATCTCTCTTTCCCTCTGAAGGCTCTGCCTCCCAAAGCCCTGGTTCCCTGCTGTGCTTTGCCATGAGAGCCATTCAAGCCCCAAACACAAGGGCAGTGGGCTCCAACTGCAAAGCCTCTCTTTGCACTGGGATTGCTTTTACCCTGCAGCCTCCATGGGCGGGGGCTCTGTGGGAGCAGGGGCCATCCCAGCCTGACCTGGACACAGAGGCAGGAAAAGGAGCAGATCCTGCTGCCTCCTGCTCCTGCTGATCCTGGCAGCAACTCCCCTGCCAGTTCCTGCAGGGAACTGCACACCAAGGGCTTCCAGCATTGGAGTGGCTCTGAGAACTTGCTGCTTCCCAGTTCTCCACCATCCCTCTGGATTCTGGAGCATCTCAGCACAAGTGTCCCTGGCCCTTCCTTCATCCCCTTGCTGCAGCAGTCACAGTCACTGCTGCCTCCCCCTTGCTGCAGCTCCTTTGCCAAAGTGCTGCCAAAGGCAGCGGAGCTGGCTCAGGATCCCTGTTGGCTTCTGGGCTCCAGGATGACCTTCAGAGGGACCCTTGGAGCGCTTCCCAAAGAGCTGCCTGTGGCATGGGGGCTGGATTTGTCCTCCCTGGGTGGCTCTGGTTGCAGTTCTAAGCTCCGTGGAGTCCCAGAGTTTTCTCAGCTGGCCTTTGCAGCGAGTTCTTGGCCAAGGTGTGGCTCTGCTGCCATCCCAAATCTGCGCTTGCCTTGCCCAGCCTGAGTGCAGGTGGGGCATGTGCTGGGCATGGATGGAGAATTCCATGGCCAAAATCCTCCAGCATTTACATCTGCTCATTGCTCTGGATAGCACAAATCACAAAACACCCGTCGCAGTTGACAATTGTAATTTCTTACAGATTGCTACAGCTGCACTGCTGATCGACAAATACACAAGAATTGATTTCACATGAAAAATGTCATTTATTACAAATTGCTACACCCATGCTGACAATATAGCACTCTGCCAATCTCAATTTATGTTAAAAAATGGAATTTATTAGATTTTTATGACAATGCTGTGTAAAATATACAAATACCAACTTCAGTTAGCAAAAACCTAATTTATTGCCAACCTCTACAACAACTCACTATACACAAAGATCAATTGGGTGTTAACAACTTAATTTATTACATATTACTAAAAGCTTAAAGCCCATCTATGAATACAAAAACATCACTATCTCTGTCTAAATGGCCCTATACTGCTGCCTCCGCTGAGGCGTAGCAACCTGATTCCAGGAACGACACAGCAGCCACACCCAGGCTGCTCGGACCACCAGCTCACAGACACCAATGTGGTGGACTGCAAATGGTGTTTATTAACTGATTACATGGAGTTATAAAACCTCTGTTTGCTACATCACATCTGTCTGCTTACGTTACAAACTAGGTGTTGCTTACCTTATGAAGGACACTAAACAACTAAGTGTTGAGGGAGGGGTTCTGTCTACCCGTACAATGCGATATCTTCCGATCGCCTGTCCCTAATCTCCCACACTATACCAAGAACTCAAATGATGCAATTATACAATTATACATCTCCATACATGCTTAAAGAGAAAGATATACATAACGACCTCCATATATAGAAGCAAATATAGATTAAATACTAGGTATTATATACAATATATTTATAAATAGATACATGAACTGAACCATCTATGAATAGGTAACTGTACCAATCTAAATATCCATCCAGCTGCATACATACAAATATACAGCTATAAATATAGACATATTTACCTCTACAAACACCAATGTACCTATTTAAAGAGCTATATAACTACAACTACATCAACAGAAATACCTACATGACAGTATATACAGGAAATAGAACTAAACTCAAATAGAACAACATACATATAGAAATATTCCTATACAAATAACAACCCACATCTATAAATATCCATACATTTATCCCTCTCTGTGTTCAAGTCCATTTATCCTTAACAGAACTCTAAGCAGAGGGATTCCAGCCACAAAATCTTCAAAGCCTTTCCCTCTGTTCTTGCTTCCTCCCGTGCAGAGCAGCTCTCCTGGACAGGGACAGCAGATGGGACATCTGGGAAGCAAAGGGAACACTGAGTCAGGATCGGGATGTTTCCCTTGGCAGCACCTGCCCTTCAGTCAGGGAAAATCTCAGTGCTTCCCCAGGAGGCTTAGAAAGAAAATGTTTGGCCAAAGCCCACGGCCAAAGCCCATACCATCCTCACCCCCACCCTGCCTCTCCGGCCCTGTGGCCTCACCCAGGCTCTGGGCTGGCAGCAGCAGCTCCCTGTTCTCTGCTCTCTCTGGCGGCCTTCAGCTGCTCCCTGCTGGCTCCTGTCGGTCTCCGCCTGTCCTCAAGGTCCTCAGGGCAGCTGTGGCAAAGGTGGAGGCTCTGGAATTGGCTCCAAGGCCTGGCAGAGCTGCAGTCCCGGAGCCCTCTGTGCTCCCTGCTGGCCCCCTCCATCCCCTCAGCCCCCTCAGCCCCCTCAGTCTCACCGTCCTTCAGCAGCTCCTCAGGGGACAGCGCCTGGGGCCAGCGGCAGCTCCCAGCGCTCCAGGGACACCCGGGGCTGCAGCTGCTGCTCCGCCCGGCCCGGCCAACAGCTCGGACCCAGCACAGGGACAGGGGACAGCGAGGGCACAGGGGGAAAAGCACAAAGGGAGACAGGGAAAGGGGTTAAAAACTAGTCTATACCTATACAGATACTAATCTATGGACCTAAACACCCATATAGCTATAAGCGCATAACTATGAATATTTATAAAAATAACTGTGTATATATATATATATATAAATTTAACTATCTACATAGGTAAATGTAACTATGTACATCTAGAACTATAACTATGCATACATTATTATAACTATAGAAATCTAAATATAAATATATAAAATGTCACATCTACAGATCTATAACTATATAGGCACTTAAACACAACTATAGATCTATAATTACACTGTATATCGATAAATATCAATTATATAGAAAAATATAACTATATGATTCTAAATATATCACTGTAGACAGAGGGATTCTACCTGCCTGGTTGTCACAGGCTCTCCCTCTGTCTCTTCCTGCCACGCAGGGCACCCCTCCAGGAGATGTTGATTACATTGGATCTGGGAAGAAAAGAGAACCCTGAGTCAATATTGGCCCTTGTGCACGTTTCCCTTGGGCAGCAATTGTCCTTCCATCACAGACTGTAAAAGATGGCCTGAAAGGCAGACTCTCACTTGGGAATTTGAAGCCTGCTCTTTAGAGAACAGGCATCCTTCCGAGTTTCCAAAACTGTGTAAAGCATGGAAGTACCTCGATAAAGTCTCAGCACTCGCGGTGCTAATGGCACCCACGAGAGCTTGAAACACAGAACAATCCCAGCTCCCCCAAAGAAGCCCAGCCTTGTTCTTTCTCTGTGCTGACAGAGAGCCCTCAGTCCTCGCTGAAATGGCTGCAGCTGAAGGGTGCTGTGAGCTGAGTTACAAACCAAACTGGGACACACGGGTTGGTGACACAACTCCCACAAGGTCAGGTTTAGTCCCGGCTCTCTTGTCACCGCAGAGGACTCAGTGTCAGAGCCTCTGGAGAAGCGTGGAGGGCAGGGCTCGGGGAGCTTGTGCCACTGCAGGATTGGAACTAAAGGCACCAGGAAGCAGCAGCCCTGCAGACAAGAACTCAGCTCTTCTGATCTCCCTTCCTGTCCCAGGCAGGCTCAGAGCAGCCGTCTCACACCTCTCCAAACCAACGTGGGCTCTCTCCTTACCAGGCTCCTCGGGCTCTGGGGAACTGTTCCCGCAGCTCTCGGTGCCAGATGAAGCTTCCTCTGCTGCAGCCCTGTTCATGGGGTCCTCTCTTGGAGACTCAGGGGCAACATACATATTCCCCTTGAAAGGGAAACAGAAAGAAAAAACCCAAAGATCACTCAGGATTTCCTTGGAATCACAGCAGGGATACAGTTCTTCTCCACTCCCAAAGGCCACCTAACATGAGGGGAACACTGCCCACACGGTTCACATGACAAGTGTTTTAAACTCAGGATTTGGGTGGCCAAGGTGAAACTGAAGCTCTCACAAAATGACCTTTGAGGCAAAACATGAATGCAGAAAAGCAGAAGACACCAAGTGAGGTGACATGGCCTCACGCTCTGACCCTGGCTTATCCCACGAGCTGTAAGAAATCAGCCAGCAGAAAGCCAATGGCTCTCCTTGTTGCCTTCAGTGGCAATTCTCCCAACACTCTGCTCTTCTTTCCCATCAAACAAAGTCTGGTAGAACCTACAAAACATCACCACAAATGCCCCTGCACCAGGCATTCTTTCCAAGGAAAAGGAACAACCAAACATGGCCAACACAGGCTCACACCCCTCATCCTCACTGTGGGAGAAGGCTTTTTCATTCCCTCTTCTTTGGGAAATCTGGCTTGACCAAGAATATTAGATAACTAAATAAGAATGAAAAGAATGAAATTCAAGAAACCTTCACTTGTCAGCTATGTAACAACGTTCAATAGCTCTCAGCCCAGCCTTCTTCATTCCCATCCAATGGGGTTACCTGAGCAGAGGGAGCCTTTACAGGCAGGGAGTTCCTGATCTCCCGGATCATCTTCTCAATTGCCTGGCCAAGATCCAGCGCTGGTGATTCCTCTTGCGCAGGTGCATTCTGCGCTGAGCTGGAGGCCGTTGATGCTGCACAGCCAGCACTGCCAGCTGGAGCATGCGGGGCTGAAGTGCCCGGTGCAGCTGCAAGAACCCAAACACGTGAGTCAGGCTCCAGAATGTGGCTTTGGGACGCAGAGCTCTATTGCTGCCTTGGATCAAAGATCACAGGAAGCACACAGGAAAACCAGGCAGAGAATCTTTTGACTTTCTGGGTGCCCCTTCCTAGTAGGCTTGACAATTTCTGTCTCAGAACGACAGAGCATTGTGGGAAAACACTTCAAACGGTCGCTTTTCATGACCTTTTGGAAAAGCAAGGCTAGAACTCTTCTCCTACCTGGTGGGTTGGAGGCTGGGGGCTGCTGCTCCCTGTGGAGCTGCTGGAAGCTGCAGGGCTGCATCCAGAGCAGCTCCCGGTCGAGCAGAGGCGGCTGCTCCCCGTAGAGCTCCTGCAGGCGGCTGGAGGGCCCCTCCCATCGGGGCGGCAGCAGCTGCTCCCCGTGGAAGCCCTGGAAGTGGCAGGGCGGGACCCGGAGCAGCTCCCGCTCGGCGGGCAGCGGCCGCTCCCCGTAGAGCTCTTGGAAGCGGCTCGGCCCCTCCCGCCGGGCCGGCCCCGGCCGCTCCCGGTGCAGCAGGTGGAAGCCGCAGGGCGGGCGCCGGGCGAGCGGCGGCCGCTCCCTGGGCAGCGGCTGGAAGCGAGCGCGCCCGTGCCGCTCGTCCGGCAGCGGCCGCGGCCCGGGGAGCTGCTGGGAGCCGCAGGGCGGGCGCCTGCGCCCCTCCGGCCCCGCCGCCCGCCGCTGCGTGTTGGCCGCGCTCCGGCGCCTGATGCGGAGCAGGAGGTCGGGGCGGTCGCGGCGAAACCAGGGGTTGGTGTAGTGGAGCCAGGCCCCGGCATCGCCCGGCGCAGCCGCGCCAGCCCGGCCCGGCACCTTGCGGAAGCCATAGCGGTAGAGCTGGCGCACGAAGCTGCGGAACTGTGTGGCTCTGAAGGCGTGCGGGGCCGGTCCCTGGGCACCGCCCGGCCTGAGCAGCTCCCGCTCGAACAGGGAGCGGTCTACGAGCAGCCCCCGGGCCTCGCTGTCCCAGCGCAGGGAGCGGACGCGGGGGTCATTCACCAGGCTCCAGAGCTTGGCGGGGAAAGTGCCGGTGCCGAGCCCGGCAGGCAGCGGCAGCTGCGCCATGGCGTCCATCGCTGCTTTGGCCACAACGCCCGGAGCGCAACGGCCGCGGCTGCGCCGGCGGCGCGCGGCCTGAGGGGGGTGCTGCGCTCGGCCCCAGCATGGGCCGGACTCGGCGGGGACAAGCATTCAGAGCTGGGGCTGCGGGTACAGCGCGGGCGCGGCAGCTCCCGGGGTTGGCCCGGCATGGCCCGGCAGGGCCAGGGGCCAAGCCTTGCTTTCTTTGCCTGCCGCGCTCATCCTGCCTTTGCTTTGCAGCCCAACCCCAACCCACCGAGGCGAGGTAACAGAAAAGCTGCTTCCCAGGCAGTCAGCCTCCAGCAGCTGTTGATGCCTGGGCTTATTCCTCCCCAGGCACAAGACTTCTCCCCTTCCTTCACCTTCATCCAGTTTCCCCTAGGCCAATTCTTTAGCCTGCCAAGGTCTCTCTGAATGGCACAAGCAGTTGGTGTCTCAGCTGCTCCTGCCAGTTTTGTGTTGTCTGCAAACTTGCCGAGGGTAAACTGCTCCTCCAGCCCAGCCATTAATGAAGACATTAAAGAGCATCTGCCCTGGTCTCAGCCCCTGGGGCTCAGAGCACCAATGACTTGCCTCCAGCTCTACTTTGTGCCACTGATGACAATCCTCCGGGCCCAAGCTCCCACCCATTTTTCAGTCCTCCTCCCTGGGCATTTGGACAGTTTGTATTGAAGGATGTTGTAGGAGACAGTCTCAAAGGCTTTGGTAAAGCTGGGCTAGACATCATCCATTGCTCTACCCATATGCTATCAAACTGGCTGTGCTGTCACGGCCATCAGGTAGGTTAACTGTTACTCCAAATCAACTTCTCCATTTGTTTGGAATAGTTTCCAGGATTAGTTACTCCATCACCTTTCCAGGGATGGAGGCAAGGCTGACTGACTGACCTGTATTTTCCTGTATTGTCCTTCTTACTCTCTTTGAAGACATCACTCTATTCTAGCAATTCTGGCTGTTTACAGCTAGTCAGTTCCAGCAAAAATGACCAGGAAGAAGAATGAAGCACTAAATACAGTCTATTAAATTCTTCTTTCTGCTACCATTCTGTGCCACAAGAAAGATCCTGCTTTCTTTCTAGCATTAGACATAATAAATAGAAATAGCAGACATCATTAGACATTAGACATAATAGACTGATTAAAAAAAAACTAAAAACAAACCCACAACAAATCTCCTTTAATTGAATATAATTATGCCTATTTTTCAGAAGAAACATAACTTAGATTTTCTTTCAGAATAAGACAGGGATGAAAAGACTTGAGAGCTTCCAGAATTTTGATATATTTGTTGTCTCCGACTGTTTGGAAAACTATTAGAACACGGTGAAGACATAGTGCTTTTGAAAATCTCATTCTGAATTTTTGTAGGCTTATATTACTGTTGAGGGTTAAGTTTCCTGTAGAATTCCCCCCCCCCCTGCCAAGTTGCTAGGAGACTAAATGCTGAGTGCTTAACCTGGACAAAAAGAAGCTGATCACTTAGTTTGGGGGAGGGAGAAAAGCTCCCAGAGAGAGAGCTGAGGGTGGGGGTCTCGCGGCTCTCGTCTTCCGGGGAGCACAGATTGGGCGGCTGCTGGCTGGCTGGAGTCCACAGTTAACGGAGGAGTCTGGTCCTGGGAATTCTACTATCTGTTAGAGCGCCCAGGAATTCGGAGTTTCTTCGCTGTCCTGCTGGATTTTGGGTCAGCCCGGGTCCAGCCGCTGCGGCTTCTCTGGCACTGCCAACTTTGCCTGCCGAGGACACCCCCTGCCTGCCGAGGACAGTCCACCGCGCCCGGCTTCCAGCCATCAGCGCCGGAGCTTCCACCGTTCGCCCTCGGGGTTCTTGGTTCTGTTCTACTATTATTATAATTGCTGTTGGGTTTTTTTTGTCTGTCCTGCTATATTTACTAGTAAAGGACTGTTATTCCTTTTCCCCATAGCTCTGACTGAAAAGTTTTTTTTAGTCTTCCAAATTATAATAACACGGAGGGAAGGATTTGAATTCCTCATTTCCTAGAGAGGCCTGCCTCTCCTTAGCAGACACCTGTCTTTTCAAACCAAGACAATTACATATAAAAGTGCCTACAAGAATTTTAGCAAACCTGTAGCACAGATTTGTCACCTTCAAAATGAGGAAATGCCAGGATTTGTTTGATTTTATTTTTTTAATGTTGTGCTTCTGATTCCCACATTTTTATATGCATGTGTATCTTTTAGTATCATGGTCACATACTCCATTTTCCTTCAGGTCCCCAAATCATCAGTGCTCAGAATAGCCAATGAACAACAATATCAATGAATAATCAAGATCCTTTCCCACCTCTTTTATTTAATAATAAACTCAGACGCCATTGATCTTTTGGGACTCGAGCTCAGTACTTGTATGCAAAGTTTGCAGGGAAGATTTAACTATCAAGCCCTGTGAGTTTTCTCTCCTCTCCCTTTCCCCATTTCCTTCATCTCTGGCCTGAGCTCAGAGCCCTTTCCCCTCCTCTCAGCTCCTCTGTTTGTTGCCCTGCAGTGAAGCTCTCACCTGCGGGTTCCCCAGCTTGTGGCAGCACAAGTCTTCAAAGAGCAGCAGCAAACTCTGGCTGAGAGCACAGACACTCTCTCAGCCAGCTCGGCTTTCAGCTGCCAGGGCACAGCACACAGGGAAAGGGGTGCAAGAGAGAGCTGAGGATGCTGCCAGAGCAGCACTTGGGCAATCCAGGGTGAGAGTGGCTTCAACTGCTGTTGAATGGCGCTGTAGGTGACACAGGAGGCTGCTCTGCCATGGCCCGGGGCTGTGCCATCCATCCATGCAGACAGGCAGTGGAAACAGGCTCTTCTACAGGCAGGCTCCATCCATAGCAGAACTTTGTCAATCTTGCTAAAATCTCTCTCTGTCCTTCTGTCTTAACATTGACAGTCGTTTGGATAACAGTATGGAGGTGACATGAAACAATTGATTATAACTTGTGATCAGATTTCCATGGGCTTTCTGTTTGCTTGGGTTTGGTGTTTTCTTTTGTTGTTTTGTTTTGGGGTTTTTGTTTGTTATGGTGTTTTAGTTAGGGTTTGGGACTTTTTGCATGTATGGGAGGCTTAAATGTGTCATAAAGTTCCCATGCATTCATGAGGCTGTACAGGGCCCTCCATGGGCATTTCCTTGGCTATGCACAAGCTCAGAGACCAGCATGTGGCAACTCAGGCCGAGCACAGAGGAAGCACAGGATGAGTCTGCAAGGTGCTCTGTAACAACAGGCACTGTTAGCTGTTATCCAGTGCATAAGGACTACAGACCATCTGCTTCAGATTCTCCTCATAAGGCACTCTGTTCTTGTTTTGTATGATGCAGCTCTCTTAAACCTCTATTACACTATATTTGCACGAGCATTCACCCAGATGTTTGCTAAAAAAGTTCTGTTCCAGTTGAAAAGCACAGGGTACGCTATGCCCTCAGCAATAGCAGTAGATAAATGGACATATACACACTTCAGGAGGAGAAGCAGCATTAAATCTATGACAATACATAGGTGTGAAAATACAAAAATCCACAAATCTCACATTTTCAGAGTCTCCACATCTCCACTCGGTTCTGCAGAATGGCATCAAAAAATGCACAGGTACTGAGACAATGAACTGGTGCTGTGCTTATTTGTCAGTCGACACAGCTGTGGGAGGCAGTAATTAAAGGTGATTTTGGAACAGGAAGAAGAAAGGCAAAGAAAAATTCCAGATGGAGACAGAGTGGCACAGCTCTGCTGACCCAAGCAGAATAGGGAACAAGTTGCAAATTACTATGAAAAAAGGGTTGTGTAAAAGGAAACCGTGCTATATAGGCATTAGTGTTCTTTCCACAGCACACAGAGTTGTGAGCATGAATATACATCTAAATATTCTTGCAAAGCATTAGAAAAAATCCTTTCCATAAGGTTATTTACACAAACGTACCTGTGAATGAATAAAAATCCTGCACAACAATGTATCTTTAGGACACACTGTAAATTCTCATATTAACACTTCCATAATTATATATGAGACTTCTAAACATATAAAGATTTTTTTCTCCCTTTGCTTCTTACAAACTCACAAAATGTAGTGAAATTCTCTTTTAAAACTACAGACTGCTGCGTGCCTCAGCAAGCCATTATTTGCTTGCTCACAATTATCTTTTCCCTGTCTGTTAGTCACCGAGGCATTAATTGCTTATCCAAACTTGAAACAGTTCATGAACCACTCTGAAGATAAATATTAATGAACCAATTTCAATGGAATTCATGTTCTCTGCCTCTTAAAGCTGAAAGACTGTATTTATTACATGTCAGAATTAAGTCTTGATACCTAATAAATGGGAAAATGTGAAATATGCTGAGCAGATCACCTTGTTGCAAGGGATCATTACATTTTAGTCTTATTTGACCAAATTAGTGATCAAAAGAGAGGAAGGACTGGTCAATTCTAACAGAGAAAATAGGTGAAAAAGATGTCTAGGTGTGCTGGCTTGAAAGCAAAACCAGCGAGAGACTCCAAGTCAGAAAAGAACAATTTAACAGGAGGTGGGGAAAAAAAGGTAAAATAAAATAAATGCAATAGTACAAAAGATCACTGCCAGAGTCAGAATACAACCTGATACCCTGTGGTGGTGGTAGCAGTCCAGATGAAGTGGTCTGGTTGAAGCAGTGATCCCATAGAAAGGTCTGGTAGCTCTTGTCCTCTGGGAATCCAGTGGGTAAGGCTGCCTGTGCTGTCCCAAATCCCAGATTCCATCCAGGTGGGAATGCTTGGCTCCTCCCCCTGGGTGGAGCATCTCACAACAAGCTGATATCATTTTATCAGTCTTGCAATGGGTCCTTGATTGCCCATTAAACAGAGATAGCTCCTGGAGGGAGTTATCTATGAGTCATGCAGCAGGGCATTGATGGGCCATTAACAGCAGATAGTCTGGAGGGAGGGGGCAAGGGAAACACTGCCCAACCTAGTTTCATCAGCTCATGTAGATGGTGATAGAATACATACTTTGGGCACATCTTACACTGTAACCTAGGACAAGATAGAAATAATATATCCTTACCTGCTAAAAATCATTCTAATTTCTGTATCTACAATTTTGTTAAGATTGTCAGGTGCAACTTTTCATATTTAGCACCAGTTATATCCCACCAGTTAATCAAGTCTAATTACAAAACCTATCACTGATTGTTACTCATTCTTATTAGAATAAACCTAACCCTAGTAAAGCAATTAATAAAGCATGAAGATTTGAACAAAATTGTAAAAGAAATTCAAGAGAACAGACAAAAACCTGTAGTAACTGTCCAACATGATACAAAAGAAATAAGGAGAGTTCTACAAAAAGCAAAGCAAGGCACAAGCCACAACTCTTGTTGGATGCACTCTTTAGATAGTCACTAAATACAACTAGAATCTTCAACACCCTATGTCCTCCCATCATTATTTTGCTGATATTACTTAGTATAAATTTAATAATGTCTATTGTAGTACTCATATAGAACTAGCGGATGTTAAAGCGAGTTGCAATTTTAACCTCATTATCTAAAACACATAGGGTAATGTTAAAAGAGAATTATCAAGATAGTGAGTTAAACCTAGAGAGAAGCCCCAGTAGTAGTAAAAGAATTTACTATGTCTGTAGAAAAGAGAGGGCATGAGAGGCTTGAAAATTCTAGCTAATCTTTATAGCAAACAAGAGCATACACTGTATTTTAGAAGGTATTGTACATTTTAGAAGGCATTTAGTGAATATCGAGTGCTGTGCCTGTTTACATATTTTAAAGCAGTACAAACATCCAGGACCCCTCAGTGATAACAAGAAAGACTAACCTAAACATAACAAGATAACAAAGCAAAAAATGCAAAGAAAGAGAAGAACACAGACTCACTAGAAACTGATGTCTTGCCTTGAAAAAATGCCAAAAGGACCAAAGCATGCACAAGAAAAATAAAGGTGAAGACTTCACTGAGGAAGACTCCATTTCTTTCATCTTCTAGAGACCCTCGGAGACCACCATGATGAACTAAGCATGCCCAAGAGCATGTACCAAAAGGAGTTAATTACCATACAAAGTGAGGATGAGTGAGGCCAGAGAATAAATATGTATGAGGCAGATTGTGCAATGCCATGCATATGTAAGACCTCAAAGAAAAATAAGAGAGGCAAGCTCTCTAGTGTTCATGCATGTCTTTAGTGAAGTTAATCCCCATGCACCTCAACATCTATTAAAAATACATACTACTCTAACAACTGTTGTTATAAGGTTCTTTTCTGCCTTGTTTCAGGGGAGATATTTGGAGTTTGCAGGGCTCCAAAGCCGAGCTGCAGATGCCCCTCGGGGGGAACATCGGGGGGTCCTTGAGGGGTATTTTTGGGGGTCCCAGTGGCAGTGGTGGCAGAGCCGTGGCAGGGTGTGGGCAGATGTGGGTGCCAACACACGGGGGTTGGGCTTCCCCGGCCGGGCCCTCCGAGCTCTGCCGGTGCCATGTGGAGACCGCACGGGACCGGTGCGGGGCAGTGACACCAGGTTTGGGGAGCCCCAGGAAAGCTGCAGTTTCCCTAAGTGGGATCCCTGAGAGAGGAGACCCCCAGAACCCCAAAGCAGGGACCCCAAGAGTGGAGGACACCTGGGATTGCTGAGACCCTGGCGAGGGGTGCTAGGGCTGGAGGGGCAGGATGATGGGTGATTTATTAATATATGGATATTGATCTAATGTCAATACCCAACTGTGACGGACAAAAGACTCTCTAACAGGTTAGAGTTAGAAAGTGTAGGTTTAATGCAATGCTGGGCAGCTGTGTGGGATCGCTCCCTAATATGCACTGCAAAGTTACAAGTGATTGCAGACTCTATTTATTTACATAAGTGTTGAATACCCCAAATACTAATACATATTCATAACACTAATGCCTGGCATCCTCTGCTTCGTATTATAATTAGATAAAAGGCCATTAAGCATGCATAGTTTGTTCTTTGAATTAGGTCAGTGGTCTCTTTTATGGGGAGGGGTCATAAAAAGAGGAAGGAAGGAGAGTCTTCCTCATTCTAAACTTTCTACCTTTTCAATGGATAACAGGACAAATGGAACCTGGTAGAACTCCAGTTTCCTGTTTCCATGACTGTTTCAATGGGATGTTAGAAGATTTACAGTTGTCTGTGTTCTTAGATCTATTTACCAGTTTCTTCTGTTTCTCATTATAAACACAGCTAAACAAATACAAAAATGACAAACAATTAGTTATTTAGATCTGGGATTGTTATTTTAGATCCACTTCCTTTCAACTAACCATTGACTCCTAATTATTTCCAGCACAGCCTGTCTATCTATCTACTTTAACTAATTCAGGCAAAGCTGATCTGTAGCTAAAACCTTAACTTTTCTAAAATCCTTAATTTCTTTGAAGTTCACGTTTCACTGGAAAAGTGTTCAGTGGTCCTGGTGCCAGAAGAGGCTGCTCCCAGTATCAGCATTGTTTCTCCCACCCTGTGTGCTTTCAGTTTTGTCAGCACTTGCAGTATGAGCCCAGTCACTGCCAGTCATTCCCCATTATGATGCAGTTTGCCCCAGCATGGTCCCAGTTGCTCCCACTTTCCTCCAGTGTGTTCCCAGTTCTCCCAGTTTCCCCTAGTATAGTCCCAGTCACTTCACAGATCATCCCAGTCCCTCCCTGCATGCTCCCAGTCATGCCCAGTCATACTAAATGTAGACCAGTCACTCCAAACTTCTCACAGTACTTTCCCAGTGTGGTCCCACTTCTCCCAGTGTGCTAGTTTGAAAACAAACCAACTGGAGATCCAAGTAAAAACTCTTTCATGACCCATTTCTCATAACTCCAGGGCGATATCTTTTGTTAATGGCCCAGCTGTTAGAACCAAATGGGGCAGTGTTCTTTATCTCTTCCATGACCCATCCTCCCTCCAGGGAGATATTTTCTGTTAATGGGCCATTGCCTCTCACTGCATGACTGATAAAATTACATCATCCCATTGTGAGATGCTCCACCCAGAGGGAGGAGCCAAGCATTCCTACCTGGATATAATCTGAGACTTAAAGCACCAGAAGCAGCCTGGTTTCCAGTGGATGCCCAGAGGAAGACCAGACCCATCTACACCACCACTGGACCTTCAGAGGAAAACTACACCCTTCTACAGGAGCACTGCTTCTACAAAACCACATCTGTCACTCCAGGAGGACTGCAGCCACGATTTGATTGGACTGCAAGCAGCACGCTGACTAACCGGGTGTCAGGTTGTATTCTGACTCTGTCAGAATTTTTTTATTTTACTACTGCATTTTTAGTTTAATTTTTAATTTTTTAGGTTAGGCTGCAAGGAAGATGCTCCAGGACAGCCAGGCAGGTGAGGAGGAAGTCACTGTCCCTTTTCCTCTCTCTCCTGCTCCATCTCCCAGCCCAGCATGGCTCCTGGCTGCAGGACAACCCCACTGCCAACACTGTCCTGCCGGGGATGCAATGGGGGGATCCCCTTCCCATTACCTCTGGCACGGAGGCAAATCCCATTCTCTCCTTGTCCTTCCTCCCCCAGAAAAGGAGATGAGAATGGAGACCCAGGAGGACAAATCCCAAGGGCAGAATCTTGTGGAAGAGGCCATTTTGAGTGGCTCCATGGCACAGGAATCCAATGGGAACAAAAAGCCCCAGAGATCCTGCATGAGGAGGGGTTCCAAACCCATCCCAGGGTGCTCGGAGAATGGTCTACCTAGCCTGTGCCGGGAAGATGGACAGAGCTTGAGCCAGAACTCCCACCTGATCCAGAACCAGGTGATCCAAACTGGGGAACGGCCCTACAAGTGTGGGGAATGTGGGAAGGGCTTCAAGCACAACTCCACCCTTGTGACCCACCATCGCATCCACACTGGAGAGAAGCCCTACAAGTGCGGGGAATGCGGGAAGAGCTTCAGCCACAGCTCCAGCCTGATCCGCCACCAGAGGATCCACACCAGGGAACGGCCCTTCCAGTGTGAGCAATGTGGGAAGAGCTTCAACCAGAGCTCCCACTTGATCCGCCACCAGAACATCCACGCTGAGGAAAGGCCGTACAAGTGTGGGGAATGTGGGAAGGGCTTCAACCAGAGGTCCAAACTGATCATCCACCAAATGATCCACACTGGGGAGAGGCCCTACGAGTGCGGGGAATGTGGGAAGAGCTTCAGCCAGAGGTCCCACCTGATCTGCCACCAGAGGATCCACACTGGGGAGAGGCCCTACAAATGTGAGGAATGTGGGAAGGGCTTCAGCCACAGTTCCACCCTGATCCGCCACCAGAGGATCCACACCAGGGAACGGCCCTACCAGTGTGAGCAATGTGGGATGAGCTTCAGCCAGACCTTCCACCTGATCTGCCACCAAAGGATCCACACTGGGGAGAGGCCCTACAAGTGTGAGCAATGTGGGAAGAGCTTCAACCAGAGCTCCAACTTGATCCGCCACCAGAACATCCACGCTGAGGAAAGGCCATACAAGTGTGGGGAATGTGGGAAGGGCTTCAACCAGAGATCCAAACTGATCATCCACCTAAAGATCCACACTGGGGAGAGACCTGACAAGTGCCCTGAGGTTTCAGAGAAGCTCCAGTCTCCTCCTGCCCCAGCAGATTCACACAAAGGAGAGGCCCTTCTGCTGCCAAGACTGCAGGAAGGGCTTCAAGCACAACTCCACCCTCATCATTCACCAGCGTATCCACACTGGGGAAATGCCCTACAAGTGTGCGGAATGCAGGAAGGGCTTCCACCAGAGTTTCCAACTGGTCATCCACCAAATGATCCACAATGGGGAGAGGCCCAACGAGTGTGGGGAATGTGGGATGAGCTTCAGCATAAGCTCCCACCTGATCCGCCACCTAAGGATCCAAACCAGGGGATGGCCCTACACATGTCCCGCTTGTGGGAAGAGCTTGTCCAGGAGCTCTCACTTGAACAGACACCAACGGAGACACCAGTAAGGGAAGGCCTAAGAGTGCCTCAGCTGCAGGAAGAGCTTTGTGCACTGCTTCAACTTACTCCTGCTTCAGAGGACCCACATAGGCCAGAGAATTGGTGGCCTACATTCCCAGCGATCTGCACTGGAAAGACACTGGGCTGGTGGTCCTTTTCTTTGGTGGTCCCCTATATTATTTTGATTCATCTTCATCCCTTAAATACAGACAAAACTGGGGATAAAAATCAACAAATTCCTCAAATGCATTTAAAGCCTCATGTTTTACTAGTGTTTCAGGGCAATCTGGGACTCAGGGAGATATTGGGGAGGATTTGAGGGTTTGAAAATATTTAGTGTGGTGGTCTCCATTTCTTGGAGCTCAAAGAGATGAGAGGGTTTGATCTGTCACATCAAAAGCACTCAATGCTAAAACTACTCAATCTCACCACAAAATTACTTGATTACACACCCCCTGAGGGAGGGATGGGGTTGGAAGGGGATTGGGTGAAGTGGGATGCAAATCAAGAGGAGTGAGGTGGGCAATGGGTGGGACAGGATGGGTGGGATGTGGTTTGGGAGGTGTGAAATTGGGGAAATAGGGCTTGGTAAGGGGGTCTTGATGTCCAGGAGGGGTGGGATGGGTTGGGGTTGAGACTAGGGAGGTGGGGTTGGGTCTGGAATGAGACAGCCCAAGGCTGGGAATGACCAAGGTTCCTGAGTGAGTTTTTGGATATTCCACGTTCCTGAAGAAATTTTAGGGTATCCCACGTTTCTGAGGCGGTCTTGGGCCACTCCCCATCTCTTGGGTGGTTTCCTGAGAGCTTCTCCATGGAGCTCCATTTCCAGGGGTGGCTGCCTTGGGCATGAGCTCAGAGCTGCAGCCAGAGTCCATTGCCTCGGTGCTGGAGAGAAGAGAAGTGATGAATGGCCCCAGACATCTTCAGTGTCTGTTTGGGGGCCAGGGGCAAGTTCTGCGTAGATGGGGCGGTCACTGCCCCAGCCCCAGCCAATGCAGCCTCTGGTCCAGCCACAAAGTGGCTGCCAAGCCCCTGGCACCCCAAAAACCCCACCTGTGAGAGGGACCAGAGTAGGTGAGGCTGTGACATGACTGTGACACTGACACGTCCCACAGCCTCCAGAGCTCACAGCAGCTGAGATGGTGCTGGAACCAAGGGCAATTGTGGATCTCACTCCCTCTCTCTCTTCTCCTGACTTCCTCTTCTTAATATCTGGAGAACTGGAAGTTGGACAGGTTAGAGTTTGCTCAGTCAGTGCGTTCTGAAGTGATTTACTCTAACTCCATGTTGCTTTAAGATTTCCCAAGTATCTCATTCTCTCAAGTTTGCAACTAAAAGTTTGTTCTCCACCCTCCTGAGAAGTTTGTTGTTTTCTCCCATGTGCCACCCGAGGGGATCAAGATACCTCAAGTCCCTTTCCAGCACCGGCCGAGGGAGCTTGGGGCACAGCAGCAGGAACTGCAGGGCTGAGCAAGGCCTGGGTTTGGCTGGAGGAAGCAGAAAGGCCGAGCCCTGAGCCCAGGCCTGGCACAGCAGGGCCTGTCCCTCACAGGTGCCTCGGGGCTGTTTGTGGGGCAGTGGGATGGGAGGGGCAGCAAGGACAAATGTCATCAAACTGCAACCCCTGCCAGCCTCCTCAGGGAGGGGCCAGGGAGGACCAAAGTGCAGCCCCTGAAAGGAAAGTTCCTTCTGTGGGGCCTCCAGAGGCGCTGCCAGAGCCCAGGGGACAAAGGCCTGGGTGCCTGTGGCCCTGCCAGCCCTGCCCAGCCCTTGGCCATCTGTCCTGCAGGCTGTGCCCCCTGTGCGTGCTGCTCCTGTGCCCTGGCCGGCTGCACACGCCCCTCTCGCTGTCCCCCCCAGCATTTCTCAGCCCAGCATTTCTGTGCCCTCCCTGGGCTCCCTGCACCCAGCGCTGCCGGCTCCTGGCACACAGAGCCAGGGCAGGAGCCCACCCTGCCAAGGGCCTTTGGAGCAGGGTGGTGGCTGCCGTGGCTTCTGACCTCAGCAGCTGCTCCTGGCATGGTTCCATGGAAACCCATGGGGGTTGCTGTGTGGTAGGAGCAGGAGGTTTGGGCCGCAGGACATTCCACCTGCACCTCTGCCCCACAATCAGCGGCCGTGCCCAGGTCTCTGGGCCTGGCCCCACATGCGCTGAGCTCCCGACACTGCAGGAGCTCCCCGGGCTGGGCTCAGGTTCCTGCTGGGACTGGGCAGCAGGCTGGGCTCCAACTGGGATCAGCAGCAGCTGGAAATACCTCTGGGCATCTCCACTTTGTGCTGCTGCTCAGAGGAAGCAATGAAGTGAGTCAAGAAATTCTGCTTTCTCTTTCTCCTGATGGATTTTTTCATTATATTTGACACTCCAGAAGCAATTTCTGTGATGGCCTCTGTCAGTTGAGTCTATTTCAGCAGCAGCAATAGGGCTGTGTTTGAGTGCCGCAAATGTGGCCTGTGTGGCTTTAATTCTCCTCAACTTTGTGCTCAGGGACTTGTGAACATTTGGGGATCTGCTATTCATGATGCCAGTTTCCCATCTAAAAAAGCACTCTGGGTGGCACTGATCAAAAAGGCAATTGCAGTTTTACAGATAAAATTCAAGTGGCAACCAGAAGAGGGGTAAGGGCAGCCATGATCTACAATTCCCAAGGCAAGAGGCAGCAAGCAGCCTCCTGCTGTCGCCTCAGGGTGAATAAAACAGTGCCTGAAAACAGCGCTGGAACCCGATCCTTTCTTTCTCTGGAGGCTGGCTCAGGGCAGCACAGCC
>NW_026690255.1:0-35080 GCF_015227805.2 Hirundo rustica | reverse complement strand
ATTGTGGGAGCAGGGGCCATCCCAGCCTGACCTGGACACAGAGGCAGGAAAAGGAGCAGATCCTGCTGCCTCCTGCTCCTGCTGATCCTGGCAGCAACTCCCCTGCCAGTTCCTGCAGGGAACTGCACACCAAGGGCTTCCAGCATTGGAGTGGCTCTGAGAACTTGCTGCTTCCCAGTTCTCCACCATCCCTCTGGATTCTGGAGCATCTCAGCACAAGTGTCCCTGGCCCTTCCTTCATCCCCTTGCTGCAGCAGTCACAGTCACTGCTGCCTCCCCCTTGCTGCAGCTCCTTTGCCAAAGTGCTGCCAAAGGCAGCAGAGCTGGCTCAGGATCCCTGTTGACTTCTGGGCTCCAGGATGACCTTCAGAGGGACCCTTGGAGCGCTTCCCAAAGAGCTGCCTGGGGCATGGGGGCTGGATTTGTCCTCCCTGGGTGGCTCTGGTTGCAGTTCTAAGCTCTGTGGAGTCCCAGAGTTTTCTCAGCTGGCCTTTGCAGCGAGTTCTTGGCCAAGGTGTGGCTCTGCTGCCATCCCAAATCTGCGCTTGCTTTGCCCAGCCTGAGTGCAGGTGGGGCATGTGCTGGGCATGGATGGAGAATTCCATGGCCAAAATCCTCCAGCATTTACATCTGCTCATTGCTCTGGATAGCACAAATCACAAAACACCCGTCGCAGTTGACAATTGTAATTTCTTACAGATTGCTACAGCTGCACTGCTGATCGACAAATACACAAGAATTGATTTCACATGAAAAATGTCATTTATTACAAATTGCTATACCCATGCTGACAATATAGCACTCTGCCAATCTCAATTTATGTTAAAAAATGGAATTTATTAGATTTTTATGACAATGCTGTGTAAAATGTACAAATACCAACTTCAGTTAGCAAAAACCTAATTTATTGCCAACCTCTACAACAACTCACTATACACAAAGATCAATTGGGTGTTAACAACTTAATTTATTACATATTACTAAAAGCTTAAAGCCCATCTATGAATACAAAAACATCACTGTCTCTGTCTAAATGGCCCTATACTGCTGCCTCCGCTGAGGCGTAGCAACCTGATTCCAGGAACGACACAGCAGCCACACCCAGGCTGCTCGGGCCACCAGCTCACAGACACCAATGTGGTGGACTGCAAATGGTGTTTATTAACTGATTACATGGAGTTATAAAACCTCTGTTTGCTACATCACATCCGTCTGCTTACGTTACAAGTTAGGTATTGCTTACCTTATGAAGGACACTAAACAACTAAGTGTTGAGGGAGGGGTTCTGTCTACCCGTACAACGCAATATCTTCCGACCGCCTGTCCCTAATCTCCCACACTATACCAAGAACTCAAATGATGCAATTATACATTTATACATCTCCATACATGCCTAAAGAGAAAGATATACATAACGACCTCCATATATAGAAGCAAATATAGATTAAATACTAGGTATTATATACAATATATTTATAAATAGATACATGAACTGAACCATCTATGAATAGGTAACTGTACCAATCTAAATATCCATCCAGCTGCATACATACAAATATACAGCTATAAATATAGACATATTTACCTCTACAAACACCAATGTACCTATTTAAAGAGCTATATAACTACAACTACATCAACAGAAATACCTACATGACAGTATATACAGGAAATAGAACTAAACTCAAATAGAACAACATACATATAGAAATATTCCTATACAAATAACAACCCACATCTATAAATATCCATACATTTATCCCTCTCTGTGTTCAAGTCCATTTATCCTTAACAGAACTCTAAGCAGAGGGATTCCAGCCACAAAATCTTCAAAGCCTTTCCCTCTGTTCTTGCTTCCTCCCGTGCAGAGCAGCTCTCCTGGACAGGGACAGCAGATGGGACATCTGGGAAGCAAAGGGAACACTGAGTCAGGATCGGGATGTTTCCCTTGGCAGCACCTGCACTTCAGTCAGGGAAAATCTCAGTGCTTCCCCAGGAGGCTTAGAAAGAAAATGTTTGGCCAAAGCCCACGGCCAAAGCCCATACCATCCTCACCCCCACCCTGCCTCACCGGCCCTGTGGCCTCACCCAGGCTCTGGGCTGGCAGCAGCAGCTCCCTGTTCTCTGCTGGAGCTGGCGGCCTTCAGCTGCTCCCTGCTGGCTCCTGTCGGTCTCCGCCTGTCCTCAAGGTCCTCAGGGCAGCTGTGGCAGAGGTGGAGGCTCTGGAATTGGCTCCAAGGCCTGGCAGAGCTGCAGTCCCGGAGCCCTCTGTGCTCCCTGCTGGCCCCCTCCATCCCCTCAGCCCCCTCAGCCCCCTCAGTCTCACCGTCCTTCAGCAGCTCCTCAGGGGACAGCGCCTGGGGCCAGCGGCAGCTCCCAGCGCTCCAGGGACACCCGGGGCTGCAGCTGCTGCTCCGCCCGGCCCGGCCGCCAGCTCGGACCCAGCACAGGGACAGGGGACAGCGAGGGCACAGGGGGAAAAGCACAAAGGGAGACAGGGAAAGGGGTTAAAAACTAGTCTGTACCTATACAGATACTAATCTATGGACCTAAACACCCATATAGCTATAAGCGCATAACTATGAATATTTATAAAAATAACTGTGTGTATATATATATATAAATTTAACTATCTACATAGGTAAATGTAACTATGTACGTCTAGAACTATAACTATGCATACATTATTATAACTATAGAAATCTAAATATAAATATATAAAATGTCACATCTACAGATCTATAACTATATAGGCACTTAAACACAACTATAGATCTATAATTACACTGTATATCGATAAATATCAATTATATAGAAAAATATAACTATATGATTCTAAATATATCACTGTAGACAGAGGGATTCTACCTCCCTGGTTTGTCACAGGCTCCCCCTCTGTCTCTTCCTGCCACGCAGGGCACCCCTCCAGGAAATGTTGATTACATTGGATCTGGGAAGAAAAGAGAACCCTGAGTCAATATTGGCCCTTGTGCACGTTTCCCTTGGGCAGCAATTGTCCTTCCATCACAGACTGTAAAAGATGGCCTGAAAGGCAGACACTCACTTGGGAATTGGAAGCCTGTTTTTAGAGAATAGGGATCCTTCTGAGTTTCCAAAACTGTGTAAAGCATGGAAGTACCTCAATAAAGTCTCAGCACTCGCGGTGCTAATGGCACCCATGAGAACTTGAAACACAGAACAATCCCAGCTCCCCCAAAGAAGCCCAGCCTTGTTCTTTCTCTGTGCTGACAGAGAGCCCTCAGTCCTTGCTGAAATGGCTGCAGCTGAAGGGTGTTGTGAGCTGAGTTACAAACCAAACTGGGACACACGGGTTGGTGACACAACTCCCACAAGGTCAGGTTTAGTCCCGGCTCTCTTGCCACAGCAGAGGACTCAGTGTCAGAGCCTCTGGAGGAGCGTGGAGGGCAGGGCTCGGGGAGCTTGTGCCACTGCAGGATTGGAACTAAAGGCACCAGGAAGCAGCAGCCCTGCAGACAAGAACTCAGCTCTTCTGATCTCCCTTCCTGTCCCAGGCAGGCTCAGAGCAGCCGTCTCACACCTCTCCAAACCAACGTGGGCTCTCTCCTTACCAGGCTCCTCGGGCTCTGGGGAACTGTTCCCGCAGCTCTCGGTGCCAGATGAAGCTTCCTCTGCTGCAGCCCTGTTCATGGGGTCCTCTCTTGGAGACTCAGGGGCAACATACATATTCCCCTTGAAAGGGAAACAGAAAGAAAAAACCCAAAGATCACTCAGGATTTCCTTGGAATCACAGCAGGGATACAGTTCTTCTCCACTCCCAAAGGCCACCTAACATGAGGGGAACACTGCCCACACGGTTCACATGACAAGTGTTTTAAACTCAGGATTTGGGTGGCCAAGGTGAAACTGAAGCTCTCACAAAATGACCTTTGAGGCAAAACATAAATGCAGAAAAGCAGAAGACACCAAGTGAGGTGACATGGCCTCACGCTCTGACCCTGGCTTATCCCACGAGCTGTAAGAAATCAGCCAGCAGAAAGCCAATGGCTCTCCTTGTTGCCTTCAGTGGCAATTCTCCCAACACTCTGCTCTTCTTTCCCATCAAACAAAGTCTGGTAGAACCTACAAAACATCACCACAAATGCCCCTGCACCAGGCATTCTTTCCAAGGAAAAGAAACAACCAAACATGGCCAACACAGGCTCACACCCCTCATCCTCACTGTGGGAGAAGGCTTTTTCATTCCCTCTTCTTTGGGAAATCTGGCTTGACCAAGAATATTAGATAACTAAATAAGAATGAAAAGAATCAAATTCAAGAAACCTTCACTTGTCAGCTATGTAACAATGTTCAATAGCTCTCAGCCCAGCCTTCTTCATTCCCATCCAATGGGGTTACCTGAGCAGAGGGAGCCTTTACAGGCAGGGAGTTCCTGATCTCACGGATCATCTTCTCAATTGCCTGGCCAAGATCCAGCGCTGGTGATTCCTCTCCCGCAGGTGCATTCTGCGCTGAGCTGGAGGCCGTTGATGCTGCACAGCCAGCACTGCCAGCTGGAGCATGCGGGGCTGAAGTGCCCGGTGCGGCTGCAAGAACCCAAACACGTGAGTCAGGCTCCAGAATGTGGCTTTGGGACGCAGAGCTCTATTGCTGCCTTGGATCACAGATCACAGGAAGCACACAGGAAAACCAGGCAGAGAACCTTTTGACTTTCTGGGTGCCCCTTCCTAGTAGGCTTGACAATTTCTGTCTCAGAACAACAGAGCATTGTGGGAAAACACTTCAAATGGTCACTTTTCATGACCTTTTGGAAAAGCAAGGCTAAAACTCTTCTCCTACCTGGTGGGTTGGAGGCTGGGGGCTGCTGCTCCCTGTGGAGCTGCTGGAAGCTGCAGGGCTGCATCCAGAGCACCTCCCGGTCGAGCGGAGGCGGCTGCTCCCCATAGAGCTCCTGCATGCGGCTGGAGCGCCCCTCCCATCGGAGCGGCAGCAGCCGCTCCCCGTGGAAGCCCTGGAAGTGGCAGGGCAGGACCCGGAGCAGCTCCCGCTCGGCGGGCAGCGGCCGCTCCCCGTAGAGCTCCCGGAAGCGGCTCGGCCCCTCCCGCCGGGCCGGCCCCGGCCGCTCCCGGTGCAGCAGGTGGAAGCCGCAGGGCGGGCGCCGGGCGAGCGGCAGCCGCTCCCTGGGCAGCGGCTGGAAGCGAGCGTGCCCATGCCGCTCGTCCGGCAGCGGCCGTGGACCGGGGAGCTGCTGGGAGCCACAGGGTGGGCGCCTGCGCCCCTCCGGCCCCGCCGCCCGCCGCTGCGTGTTGGCCGCGCTCCGGCGCCTGATGCGGAGCAGGAGGTCGGGGCGGTCACGGCGAAACCAGGGGTTCCTGTAGTGGAGCCAGGCCCCGGCATCGCCCGGCGCAGCCGCACCAGCCCGGCCCAGCACCTTGCGGAAGCCATAGCGGTAGAGCTGGCGCACGAAGCTGCGGAACTGCGTGGCCTGAAGGCGTGCGGGGCCGGTCCCTGGGCACCGCCCGGCCTGAGCAGCTCCCGCTCGAACAGGGAGCGGTCTACGAGCAGCCCCCGGGCCTCGCTGTCCCAGCGCAATGAGCGGACGCAGGGGTCATTCGCCAGGCTCCAGAGCTTGGCGGGGAAGGTGCCGGTGCCGAACCCGGCGGGCAGCGGCAGCTCCACCATGGCGTCCATCGCCGCCTTGGCCACAACGCCCGGAGCGCAACGGCCGCGGCTGCGCCGGTGGCGCGCGGCCTGAGGGGGGCGCTGCGCTTGGCCCCAGCATGGGCCGGACTCGGCGGGGACAAGCGTTCAGAGCTGGGGCTGCAGGCACAGCGCGGGCGCGGCAGCTCCTGGCGCTGGCCCGGCACAGCAGGACAAGGGCCAGGGGCCTAGCCTTGCTTTCTTTGCCTGCCGCGCTCATCCTGCCTTTGCTTTGCAGCCCAACCCCAACACACCGAGGCGAGGTAACAGAAAAGCTGCTTCCCAGGCAGTCAGCCTCCAGCGGCTCTTGATGCATGGGCTTATTCCTCCCCAGGCACAAGACTTCTCCCCTTCCTTCACCTTCATCCAGTTTCCCCTAGGCCAATTCTTTAGCCTGCCAAGGTCTCTCTGAATGGCACAAGCAGTTGGTGTCTCAGCTGCTCCTGCCAGTTTTGTGTTGTCTGCAGACTTGCCGAGGGTAAACTGCTCCTCCAGCCCAGCCATTAATGAAGACATTAAAGAGCATCTGCCCTGGTCTCAGCCCCTGGGGCTCAGAGCACCAATGACTTGCCTCCAGCTCTACTTTGTGCCACTGATGACAATCCTCCGGGCCCAAGCTCCCACCCATTTTTCAGTCCTCCTCCCTGGGCATTTGGACAGTTTGTATTGAAGGATGTTGTAGGAGACAGTCTCAAAGGCTTTGGTAAAGCTGGAGTAGACATCATCCATTGCTCTACCCATATGCTATCAAACTGGCTGTGCTGTCACGGCCATCAGGTAGGTTAACTGTTACTCCAAATCAACTTCTCCATTTGTTTGGAATAGTTTCCAGGATTAGTTACTCCATCACCTTTCCAGGGATGGAGACAAGGCTGACTGACTGACCTGTATTTTCCTGTATTGTCCTTCTTACTCTCTTTGAAGACATCACTCTATTCTAGCAATTCTGGCTGTTTACAGCTAGTCAGTTCCAGCAAAAATGACCGGGAAGAAGAATGAAGCACTAAATACAGTCTATTAAATTCTTCTTTCTGCTACCATTCTGTGCCACAAGAAAGATCCTTCTTTCTTTCTAGCGTTTGACATAATAAATAGAAATAGCAGACATCATTAGACATTAGACATAATAGACTGATTTAAAAAAAAACTAAAAACAAACCCACAACAAATCTCCTTTAATTGAATATAATTATGCCTATTTTTCAGAAGAAACATAACTTAGATTTTCTTTCAGAATAAGACAGGGATGAAAAGACTTGAGAGCTTCCAGAATTTTGATATATTTGTTGTCTCCGACTGTTTGGAAAACTATTAGAACACGGTGAAGACATAGTGCTTTTGAAAATCTCATTCTGAATTTTTGTAGGCTTATATTACTGTTGAAGGTTAAGTTTCCTGTAGAATTTCCACACCCCCCCCCGCCAAGTTGCTAGGAGACTAAATGCTGAGTGCTTAACCTGGACAAAAAGAAGCTGATCACTTAGTTTGGGGGAGGGAGAAAAGCTCCCGGAGAGAGAGCTGAGGGTGGGGGTCTCGCGGCTCTCGTCTTCCGGGGAGCAGAGATCAGGGGCTGCTGGCTGCTGGAGTCCACAGTTAACGGAGGAGTCTGGTCCTGGGAATTCTACCATCTGTTAGAGCGCCCAGGAATTCGGAGTTTCTTCGCTGTCCTGCTGGATTTTGGGTCAGCCCGAGTCCCGCCGCTGCGGCTTCTCTGGCACTGCCAACTTTGCCTGCCGAGGACACCCCGTGCCTGCCGAGGACAGTCCACCGCGCCCGGCTTCCAGCCATCAGCGCCGGAGCTTCCACCGTTCGCCCTCGGGGTTCTTGGTTCTGTTCTACTATTATTATAATTGCTGTTGGGTTTTTTTGTCTGTCCTGCTATATTTACTAGTAAAGGACTGTTATTCCTTTTCCCCATAGCTCTGACTAAAAAGTTTTTTTTAGTCTTCCAAATTATAATAACACGGAGGGAAGGATTTGAATTCCTCATTTCCTAGAGAGGCCTGCCTCTCCTTAGCAGACACCTGTCTTTTCAAACCAAGACAATTACATATAAAAGTGCCTACAAGAATTTTAGCAAACCTGTAGCACAGATTTGTCACCTTCAAAATGAGGAAATGCCAGGATTTGTTTGATTTTATTTTTTTAATGTTGTGCTTCTGATTCCCACATTTTTATATGCATGTGTATCTTTTAGTATCATGGTCACATACTCCATTTTCCTTCAGGTCCCCAGCTCATCAGTGCTCAGAATAGCCAACGGACAACAATATCAATGAATAATCAAGATCCTTTTCCACCTCTTTTATTTAATAATAAACTCAGACACCATTGATCTTTTGGGACTCGAGCTCAGTACTTGTATGCAAAGTTTGCAGGGAAGATTTAACTATCAAGCCCTGTGAGTTTTCTCTCCTCTCCCTTTCCCCATTTCCTTCATCTCTGGCCTGAGCTCAGAGCCCTCTCCCCTCCTCTCAGCTCCTCTGTTTGTTGCCCTGCAGTGAAAATCTCACCTGCGGGTTCCCCAGCTTGTGGCAGCACAAGTCTTCAAAGAGCAGCATCAAACTCTGGCTGAGAGCACAGACACTCTCTCAGCCAGCTCGGCTTTCAGCTGCCAGGGCACAGCACAGGGAAAGGGGTGCAAGAGAGAGCTGAGGACGTTGCCAGAGCAGCACTTGGGCAATCCAGGGTGAGAGTGGCTTCAACTGCTGTTGAATGGCGCTGTAGGTGACACAGGAGGCTGCTCTGCCATGGCCCGGGGCTGTGCCATCCATCCATGCAGACAGGCAGTGGAAACAGGCTCTTCTACAGGCAGGCTCCATCCATAGCAGAACTTTGTCAATCTTGCTAAAACATCTCTCTGTCCTTCTGTCTTAACACTGACAGTCGTTTGGATATCAGTATGGAGGTGACATGAAACAATTGATTATAACTTGTGATCAGATTTCCATGGGCTTTCTGTTTGCTTGGGTTTGGTGTTTTCTTTTGTTGTTTTGTTTTGGGGTTTTTGTTTGTTATGGTGTTTTAGTTAGGTTTGGACTTTTTGCATGTATGGGAGGCTTAAATGTGTGATAAAGTTCCCGTACATTCGTGAGGCTGTACAGGGCCCTCCATGGGGATTTCCTTGGCTATGCACAAGCTCAGAGACCAGCATGTGGCAACTCAGGCCGAGCACAAAGGAAGCACAGGATGAGTCTGCAAGGTGCTCTGTAACAACAGGCACTGTTAGCTGTTATCCAGTGCGTAAGGACTACAGACCATCTGCTTCAGATTCTCCTCATAAGGCACTCTGTTCTTGTTTTGTATGATGCAGCTCTCTTAAACCTCTATTACACTATATTTGCACGAGCATTCACCTGGATGTTTGCTAAAAAAGTTCTGTTCCAGTTGAAAAGCACAGGGTACGCTGTGCCCTGAGCAATAGCAGTAGATAAATGGACATATACACACTTCAGGAGGAGAAGCAGCATTAAATCTATGACAATACATAGGTGTGAAAATACAAAAATCCACAAATCTCACAGCTGCACAGCCCCCACATCTCCACTCGGTTCTGCAGAATGGCATCAAAAAATGCACAGGTACTGAGACAATGAACTGGTGCTGCGCTTTTTTGTCAGTCGACACAGCTGTGGGAGGCAGGAATTAAAGGTGATTTTGGAACAGGAAGAAGAAAGGCAAAGAAAAATTCCAGATGGAGACAGAGTGGCACAGCTCTGCTGACCCAAGCAGACAGGGAACAAGTTGCAAATTACTATGAAAAAAGGGTTGTGTAAAAGGAAACCGTGCTATATAGGCATTAGTGTTCTTTCCACAGCACACAGAGTTGTGAGCATGAATATACATCTAAATATTCTTGCAAAGCATTAGAAAAAATCCTTTCCATAAGGTTATTTACACAAACGTACCTGTGAATGAATAAAAATCCTGCACAACAATGTATCTTTAGGACACACTGTAAATTCTCATATTAACACTTCCATAATTATATATGAGACTTCTAAACATATAAAGATTTTTTTCTCCCTTTGCTTCTTACAAACTCACAAAATGTAGTGAAATTCTCTTTTAAAACTACAGACTGCTGCGTGCCTCAGCAAGCCATTATTTGCTTGCTCACAATTATCTTTTCCCTGTCTGTTAGTCACCGAGGCATTAATTGCTTATCCAAACTTGAAACAGTTCATGAACCACTCTGAAGATAAATATTAATGAACCAATTTCAATGGAATTCATGTTCTCTGCCTCTTAAAGCTGAAAGACTGTATTTATTACATGTCAGAATTAAGTCTTGATACCTAATAAATGGGAAAATGTGAAATATGCTGAGCAGATCACCTTGTTGGAAGGGATCATTACATTTTAGTCTTATTTGACCAAATTAGTGATCAAAAGAGAGGAAGGACTGGTCAATTCTAACAGAGAAAATAGGTGAAAAAGATGTCTAGGTGTGCTGGCTTGAAAGCAAAACCAGCGAGAGACTCCAAGTCAGAAAAGAACAATTTAACAGGAGGTGGGGAAAAAAAGGTAAAATAAAATAAATGCAATAGTACAAAAGATCACTGCCAGAGTCAGAATACAACCTGATACCCTGTGGTGGTGGTAGCAGTCCAGATGAAGTGGTCTGGTTGAAGCAGTGATCCCATAGAAAGGTCTGGTAGCTCTTGTCCTCTGGGAATCCAGTGGGTAAGGCTGCCTGTGCTGTCCCAAATCCCAGATTCCATCCAGGTGGGAATGCTTGGCTCCCCGCCCTGGGTGGAGCATCTCACAACAAGCTGATATCATTTTATCAGTCTTGCAATGGGTCCTTGATTGCCCGTTAAACAGAGATAGCTCCTGGAGGGAGTTATCTATGAGTCATGCAGCAGGGCATTGATGGGCCATTAACAGCAGATAGTCTGGAGGGAGGGGGCAAGGAAAACACTGCCCAACCTAGTTTCAGCAGCTCATGTAGATGGTGATAGAATACATACTTTGGGCACATCTTACACTGTAATCTAGGACAAGATAGAAATAATATATCCTTACCTGCTAAAAATCATTCTAATTTCTGTATCTACAATTTTGTTAAGATTGTCAGGTGCAACTTTTCATATTTAGCACCAGTTATATCCCACCAGTTAATCAAGTCTAATTACAAAACCTATCACTGATTGTTACTCATTCTTATTAGAATAAACCTAACCCTAGTAAAGCAATTAATAAAGCATGAAGATTTGAACAAAATTGTAAAAGAAATTCAAGAGAACAGACAAAAACCTGTAGTAACTGTCCAACATGATACAAAAGAAATAAGGAGAGTTCTACAAAAAGCAAAGCAAGGCACAAGCCACAACTCTTGTTGGATGCACTCTTTAGATAGTCACTAAATACAACTAGAATCTTCAACACCCTATGTCCTCCCATCATTATTTTGCTGATATTACTTAGTATAAATTTAATAATGTCTATTGTAGTACTCATATAGAACTAGCGGATGTTAAAGCGAGTTGCAATTTTAACCTCATTATCTAAAACACATAGGGTAATGTTAAAAGAGAATTATCAAGATAGTGAGTTAAACCTAGAGAGAAGCCCCAGTAGTAGTAAAAGAATTTACTATGTCTGTAGAAAAGAGAGGGCATGAGAGGCTTGAAAATTCTAGCTAATCTTTATAGCAAACAAGAGCATACACTGTATTTTAGAAGTTATTGTACATTTTAGAAGGCATTTAGTGAATATCGAGTGCTGTGCCTGTTTACATATTTTAAAGCAGTACAAACATCCAGGACCCCTCAGTGATAACAAGAAAGACTAACCTAAACATAACAAGATAACAAAGCAAAAAATGCAAAGAAAGAGAAGAACACAGACTCACTAGAAACTGATGTCTTGCCTTGAAAAAATGCCAAAAGGACAAAAGCACGCACAAGAAAAATAAAGGTGAAGACTTCACTGAGGAAGACTCCATTTCTTTCATCTTCTAGAGACCCTCGGAGACCACCATGATGAACTAAGCATGCCCAAGAGCATGTACCAAAAGGAGTTAATTACCATACAAAGTGAGGATGAGTGAGGCCAGAGAATAAATATGTATGAGGCAGATTGTGCAATGCCATGCATATGTAAGACCTCAAAGAATAATAAGAGAGGCAAGCTCTCTAGTGTTCATGCATGTCTTTAGTGAAGTTAATCCCCATGCACCTCAACATCTATTAAAAATACATACTACTCTAACAACTGTTGTTATAAGGTTCTTTTCTGCCTTGTTTCAGGGGAGATATTTGGAGTTTGCAGGGCTCCAAAGCCGAGCTGCAGATGCCCCTCGGGGGGAACATCGGGGGGTCCTTGAGGGGTATTTTTGGGGGTCCCAGTGGCAGTGGTGGCAGAGCCGTGGCAGGGTGTGGGCAGATGTGGGTGCCAACACACGGGGGTTGGGCTTCCCCGGCCGGGCCCTCCGAGCTCTGCCGGCGCCATGTGGAGACCGCACGGGACCGGTGCGGGGCAGTGACACCAGGTTTGCGGAGCCCCAGGAAAGCTGCAGTTTCCCTAAGTGGGATCCCTGAGAGAGGAGACGCCCAGAACCCCAAAGCGGGGACCCCAAGAGTGGAGGACACCTGGGATTGCTGAGACCCTGGCGAGGGGTGCTAGGGCTGGAGGGGCGGGATGATGGGTGATTTATTAATATATGGATATTGATCTAATGTCAATACCCAACTGTGACGGACAAAAGACTTTCTAACAGGTTAGAGTTAGAAAGTGTAGGGTTAATGCAATGCTGGGCAGCTGCATGGAATCGCTCCCTTATATGCACTGCAAAGTTACAAGTGATTACAGACTCTATTTATTTATATAAGTGTTGAATAACCCACATTCTAATACATATTCATAACACTAATGCCTGGCATCCTCTGCTTCGTATTATAATTAGATAAAAGGCCATTAAGCATGCATCGTTTGTTCTTTGAATTAGGTCAGTGGTCTCTTTTATGGGGAGGGGTCATAAAAAGAGGAAGGAAGGAGAGTGTTCCTCATTCTAAACTTTCTACCTTTTCAATGGCTAACAGGACAAATGGAACCTGGTAGGACTCCAGTTTCCTGTTTCCATGACTGTTTCAATGGGATGTTAGAAGATTTACAGTTGTCTGTGTTCTTAGATCTATTTACCAGTTTCTTCTGTTTCTCATTAAAAACACAGCTAAACAAATACAAAAATGACAAACAATTAGTTATTTAGATCTGGGATTGTTATTTTAGATCCACTTCCTTTCAACTAACCATTGACTCCTAATTATTTCCAGCACAGCCTATCTATCTATCTACTTTAACTAATTCAGGCAAAGCTGATCTGTAGCTAAAACCTTAACTTTTCTAAAATCCTTAATTTCTTTGAAGTTCACGTTTCACTGGAAAAGTGTTCAGTGGTCCTGGTGCCAGAAGAGGCTGCTCCCAGTATCAGCATTGTTTCTCCCACCCTGTGTGCTTTCAGTTTTGTCAGCACTCCCAGTATGAGCCCAGTCACTGCCAGTCATTCCCCATTATGATGCAGTTTGCCCCAGCATGGTCCCAGTTGCTCCCACTTTCCTCCAGTGTGTTCCCAGTTCTCCCAGTTTCCCCTAGTATAGTCCCAGTCACTTCACAGATCATCCCAGTCCCTCCCTGCATGCTCCCAGTCATGCCCAGTCATACTAAATGTAGACCAGTCACTCCAAACTTCTCACAGTACTTTCCCAGTGTGGTCCCACTTCTCCCAGTGTGCTAGTTTGAAAACAAACCAACTGGATATCCAAGTAAAAACTCTTTCATGACCCATTTCTCATAACTCCAGGGCGATATCTTTTGTTAATGGCCCAGCTGTTAGAACCAAATGGGGCAGTGTTCTTTATCTCTTCCATGACCCATCCTCCCTCCAGGGAGATATTTTCTGTTAATGGGCCATTGCCTCTCACTGCATGACTGATAAAATTACATCATCCCATTGTGAGATGCTCCACCCAGAGGGAGGAGCCAAGCATTCCTACCTGGATATAATCTGAGACTTAAAGCACCAGAAGCAGCCTGGTTTCCAGTGGATGCCCAGAGGAAGACCAGACCCATCTACACCACCACTGGACCTTCAGAGGAAAACTACACCCTCCTACAGGAGCACTGCTTCTACAAAACCACATCTGTCACTCCAGGAGGACTGCAGCCACGATTTGATTGGACTGCAAGCAGCACGCTGACTAACCGGGTGTCAGGTTGTATTCTGACTCTGTCAGAATTTTTTTTATTTTACTACTGCATTTTTAGTTTAATTTTTAATTTTTTAGGTTAGGCTGCAAGGAAGATGCTCCAGGACAGCCGGGCAGGTGAGGAGGAAGTCACTGTCCCTTTTCCTCTCTTTCCTGCTCCATCTCCCAGCCCAGCATGGCTCCTGGCTGCAGGACAACCCCACTGCCAACACTGTCCTGCCGGGGATGCAATGGGGGGATCCCCTTCCCGTTACCTCTGGCACGGAGGCAAATCCCATTCTCTCCTTGTCCTTCCTCCCCCAGAAAAGGAGATGAGAATGGAGACCCAGGAGGACAAATCCCAAGGGCAGAATCTTGTGGAAGAGGCCATTTTGAGTGGCTCCATGGCACAGGAATCCAATGGGAACAAAAAGCCCCAGAGATCCTGCATGAGGAGGGGTTCCAAACCCATCCCAGGGTGCTCGGAGAATGGTCTACCTAGCCTGTGCCGGGAAGATGGACAGAGCTTGAGCCAGAACTCCCACCTGATCCAGAACCAGGTGATCCAAACTGGGGAACGGCCCTACAAGTGTGGGGAATGTGGGAAGGGCTTCAAGCACAACTCCACCCTTGTGACCCACCATCGCATCCACACTGGAGAGAAGCCCTACAAGTGCGGGGAATGCGGGAAGAGCTTCAGCCACAGCTCCAGCCTGATCCGCCACCAGAGGATCCACACCAGGGAACGGCCCTTCCAGTGTGAGCAATGTGGGAAGAGCTTCAACCAGAGCTCCCACTTGATCCGCCACCAGAATATCCACGCTGAGGAAAGGCCGTACAAGTGTGGGGAATGTGGGAAGGGCTTCAACCAGAGGTCCAAACTGATCATCCACCAAATGATCCACACTGGGGAGAGGCCCTACGAGTGCGGGGAATGCGGGAAGAGCTTCAGCCAGAGATCCCACCTGATCTGCCACCAGAGGATCCACACTGGGGAGAGGCCCTACAAATGTGAGGAATGTGGGAAGGGCTTCAGCCACAGTTCCACCCTGATCCGCCACCAGAGGATCCACACCAGGGAACGGCCCTACCAGTGTGAGCAATGTGGGATGAGCTTCAGCCAGACCTTCCACCTGATCTGCCACCAAAGGATTCACACTGGGGAGAGGCCCTACAAGTGTGAGCAATGTGGGAAGAGTTTCAACCAGAGCTCCAACTTGATCCGCCACCAGAACATCCACGCTGAGGAAAGGCCATACAAGTGTGGGGAATGTGGGAAGGGCTTCAACCAGAGATCCAAACTGATCATCCACCTAAAGATCCACACTGGGAAGAGACCTGACAAGTGCCCTGAGGTTTCAGAGAAACTCCAGTCTCCTCCTGCCCCAGCAGATTCACACAAAGGAGAGGCCCTTCTGCTGCCAAGACCGCAGGAAGTGCTTCAAGCACAACTCCACCCTCATCATTCACCAGCGTATCCACACTGGGGAAATGCCCTACAGATGTGGGGAATGCAGGGAGGGCTTCCACCAGAGCCTCCTACTGGTCATCCACCAAATGATCCACACCAACGAGTGTGGGGAATATGGGATGAGCTTCAGCATAAGGTCCCACCTGATCTGCCACCTGAGGTTTCACACATGTCCCGCTTGTGGGAAGAGCTTGTCCAGGAGCTCTCACTTGAGCAGACACCAACGGAGACACCAGTAAGGGAAGGCCTAAGAGTGCCTCAGCTGCGGGAAGAGCTTTGTGCACTGCTCCAACTTAGTCCTGCTTCAGAGGACCCACATTGGGCAGAGAACTGGTGAGTCACATTCCCAGCGATCCGCACTGGAAAGACACTGGGCTGGTGGTCCTTTTCTTTGGTGGTCCCTAATATTCTTTTGATTCATCTTCACCCCTTTAAAACAGACAAAACTGGGGATAAAAATCAACTAATTCATCAAAGACATCTAAAGCCTCATGTTTTCCTACTGTTTCAGGGGAATCTGGGACTCAGGGAGATACTGGGGAGGAATTGGGGGGTTGTGGGGTATTTGGTGTGGTTGTCTCCATTTCTGGATGCTCAAAGAGATGAGAGAGTTTGATCTGTCACCTCAAATCCACTCAATGCTAAAACTACTCAATCTCACCCCAAAAGTAGTTGATTGCACAGCCCCTCAGGGAGGGATGGGGTTGGAAGGGGAATGGGCAAAGTGGGATGCAAATCAGGAGGGCTGAGGTGGGCAATGGGTGGGACAGGATGGGTGGGATGTGGCTTGGGAGGTGTGAAATTGGGGAAATAGGGCTTGGGATGGCAGGGGTGGGATGGGCTGGGGTTGGGATTGGGGTGATGAGGTGAGGTCTGGAATAAGACATCCAAAGTCTGGGGATGATGACAGGAAGGGGTGCTGGTTCTTGAGGGAGTTTTTGGATATTCCACATTTCTGAGGCAGTTTTGGGCCACTCCCCAACTCTTGGGGGATTTCCTGAGACCAGCTCCATGGACCCCCATTGCCAGGGGTGGCTGCCTTGGGCATGAGCTCAGAGCTGCAGCCAGAGTCCATTGCTTCAGTGCTGGAGAGAAGAGAAGTGATGAATGGCCCCAGACATCTTCAGTGTCTGTTTGGGGGCCGGGGCAAGTTCTGCGTAGATGGGGCGGTCACTGCCCCAGCCCCAGCCAATGCAGCCTCTGGTCCAGCCACAAAGTGGCTGCCAAGCCCCTGGCACCCCAAAAACCCCACCTGTGAGAGGGACCAGAGTAGGTGAGGCTGTGACATGACTGTGACACTGACACGTCCCACAGCCTCCAGAGCTCACAGCAGCTGAGATGGTGCTGGAACCAAGGGCAATTGTGGATCTCACTCCCTCTCTCTCTTCTCCTGACTTCCTCTTCTTAATATCTGGAGAACTGGAAGTTGGACAGGTTAGAGTTTGCTCAGTCAGTGCGTTCTGAAGTGATTTACTCTAACTCCATGTTGCTTTAAGATTTCCCAAGTATCTCATTCTCTGATGTTTGCAACTAAAAGTTTGTTCTCCACCCTCCTGAGAAGTTTGTTGTTTTTTCCCTTGCGCCACCCGAGGGGATCAAGATACCTCAAGTCCCTTTCCAGCACCGGCCGAGGGAGCTTGGGGCACAGTAGCAGGAACTGCAGGGCTGAGCAAGGCCTGGCTTGGCTGGAGGAAGCAGAAAGGCCGAGCCCTGAGCCCAGGCCTGGCACAGCAGGGCCTGTCCCTCACGGGTGCCTCGGGGCTGTTTGTGGGGCAGTGGGATGGGAGGGGCAGCAAGGACAAATGTCATCAAACTGCAACCCCTGCCAGCCTCCTCAGGGAGGGGCCAGGGAGGACCAAAGTGCAGCCCCTGAAAGGAAAGTTCCTTCTGTGGGACCTCCAGAGGCGCTGCCAGAGCCCAGGGGACAAAGGCCTGGGTGCCTGTGGCCCTGCCAGCCCTGCCCAGCCCTTGGCCATGTGTCCTGCAGGCTGTGCCCCCTGTGCGTGCTGCTCCTGTGCCCTGGCCGGCTGCACACGCCCCTCTCGCTGTCCCCCCCAGCATTTCTCAGCCCAGCATTTCTGTGCCCTCCCTGGGCTCCCTGCACCCAGCGCTGCCGGCTCCTGGCACACAGAGCCAGGGCAGGAGCCCACCCTGCCAAGGGCCTTTGGAGCAGGGTGGTGGCTGCCGTGGCTTCTGACCTCAGCAGCTGCTCTTGGCATGGTTCCATGGAAACCCATGGGGGTTGCTGTGTGGTAGGAGCAGGAGGTTTGGGCCGCAGGACATTCCACCTGCACCTCTGCCCCACAATCGGTGGCCGTGCCCAGGTCTCTGGGCCTGGCCCCACATGCGCTGAGCTCCCGACACTGCAGGAGCTCCCCGGGCTGGGCTCAGGTTCCTGCTGGGACTGGGCAGCAGGCTGGGCTCCAACTGGGATCAGCAGCAGCTGGAAATACCTCTGGGCATCTCCACTTGGTGCTGCTGCTCAGAGGAAGCAATGAAGTGAGTCAAGAAATTCTGCTTTCTCTTTCTCCTGATGGATTTTTTCATTATATTTGACACTCCAGAAGCAATTTCTGTGATGGCCTCTGTCAGTTGAGTCTATTTCAGCAGCAGCAATAGGGCTGTGTTTGAGTGCTGCAAATGTGGCCTGTGTGGCTTTAATTCTCCTCAACTTTGTGCTCAGGGACTTGTGAACATTTGGGGATCTGCTACTCATGATGCCAGAGTTTCCTGTCATGAAAGCACTCTGGATGGCACTGACCAAAAAAGGCAATTGCAGTTTTGTGGATAGAATTCAAGTGGCAACTAGAAGAGGGGTAAGGGCAGCCATGATCTACAATTCCCAAGGCAGAGGCAGCAGCAGCCTCCTGCTGTCGCCTCAGGGTGAATAAAACAGTGCTGAAAACAGCGCTGGAACCCGATCCTTTCTTTCTCTGGAGGCTGGCTCAGGGCAGCACAGCCGGGCCCTGAGGAATCAGGGCTGTTTGTGGGTGATTGTTGCTCTACTCCAGCATTCAGCTGGAAAAAGCCCTTGGAAGCCGAGGCAGGAGCAGGTGGGAAGGGGCCGGCGCTGCTGCTGCTCCTGCCCGGGAGCCCCGGCTGGGCCGGGCCGGCGCCCGCTGCGCTGCGGCTCCTGCTGCTGCCAGAGCCGGGCGGGACTCGGGGACAGGGAATGGACACGGGGGGACAGCAAAGGCCTGGGGGGCTGCAGGGATGTTCGCGCTGGGGCCAGCGCCAGCACAGAGCTTCAGCCGCAATGAACCCCGAGGGAAACGCTGGGGAAAGGCTCCATTTCAGCCTTTCTTTACTCATGGCTGTGAAGGGACTGAAATTAAAGGAGAACAAGCAGGGCCCGACCCCTTCTCCTTTGGGAGGAGCCCATGCCTGGGGTTGTGTGGGGCTGTGAGGGGCTGTGAGGGGCTGTGAGGGGATGTGAGGGTCTGTCATAGGATGTTAGGGGCCATGAGGGCTGTGAGGGGCTTTGAGGGGATCTGAGTGGCTCTGAGGGCATGTGAGGGGCCATAAAGTGTTTGTAAGGGGCTGTGAAGATTTGTGAGGGGCCATGAGCTGTTAGGCGGTGTGAGGGGCCAGGAGGTGCTATAAAAGTCTGTGAGGGGCTGTGGGACAGCCAGGCACCTCTTGGAACCTAGGGTCCATTATGACACTGTGGAACCAAGGAGATCAATGTTGACAGTACGGAACCTCATGGAACCAAGGGGCCACTGGGGCACAGCAAGGCCTTGTTGAACCAAAGAGACAATGGTGACTCTACAGGAACCTCATGGAACTGCAAGGTCCATTGTTACACAGGAGGGCCTCAGAACCAAGGGGTCCAGTGTGACCCTACAGAACCTCATGGAATCAAGGCGTCCATGTTACACTACTGAACCTCATGGAACAAAGGGTCCATGGTGACACTGCAGAACCAAAGGAAACTGTTGTTGGCAGTGCAAAAGCTCATGGAAACAAAAGTCCATGGAAACATTGTGGGCCCTCATGTAACCATGGAGACCACTATGACACTTTGTGGCCCATTGGAACCAAGGGGCCATTGTGACATTGCATGGCCTCATGGAACCAAGGGGCTATTGTTACACTACAGGGCTCCATGGAACTAAGAACTCATGTAACAGTGAGGGGCCCAATGGAATCAAGATGCCATTCTGTACTTCAGGGCTTCATGAATCCAAGGTGCCATTCTGACACTGGGGAGCCAAAAGAGACCATTGTGACACTGAGGGGCCTCATGGAATTCTGGAGACCATTATGACACTCTGAGGCTGTATTGTTTTACATGGCCTGGTTTTGGTAGCGGGAGAGGCCACAGAGTTGGCTTCTGTGAGAATCTGCTGGAAGCTTCCACCATGTCCAGCAGAGCAAATCTCTGATTGCTCTGAAGATGGACAAGCTGCTGGCGCAATTAGAGTTGTTGGTAACACCTCAGTGATGACATATTTAGGAAGAAAATCAAACCAGCACACGCACAGTTGTTTCTAGGAGTTGCGAGCTGCTGCTGTCGGGACATCCTGGCACGGCCTGCAGCAATGCATCTACCTTTGAAACACAGGGCTCCTTCCTATGGAAAAGAACTGTTCTTCCTGTCCAAACACGCATGGGCAAAACTGGAATTTGGCCTCCCAAATTCTCTTTTATCCAAGGATTGCTATCAGACAGAAGCAGCCAAGACAAAAAGATCTAGCTGGCATTTGCCTTGGTCTCCTTGGGGCTGCCTCTAATCAGCCTTTGAAACACTGGGGCTCTGCCCTTTCCTTCCTGTGGAGGAGAATTTTCATTCTGGTACAGGCACCCATGGCTGAAATGGAAATTCAGCTCCCAAACTCCCCATATATCCAAAGGTTGTTCTCAGAAAAAAAGCTGCTTTGGAAAAACAGGTCTGGCTTGCCTTGGCCTCTGGTGAGTGCCTCTCATCTGCCTTCAAAACAATGAGGTTCTGTGGTTTCCTTCCTACAGAAAAGAATCAGCCTTCTTTTCCAGCTGCCCATGGTCTCAAGCAAATGACCATTATATAGGGAAAATGAACTCTGTGCTCAGTGGAGTGGAGAATGAGGAAAGCAGAGGGAAGGCCTGGGAATACTTGAAGGGTGGTTTCAGAGATGGTGGATCTTTTTGACATTGCAGAAAATAGCCAGAGAAAGAAAAAAATAATGCAAAGGGGAGCTGGGAAAATCCAGACTAAGCACAAAGAGAAAGAAATTTCTCTCCCAAGGCAGGGCTAGGGTGCAACATGACCCAAGCAGTCTGGAGCAGCCCAAGGCTCTGTGTGCCCAGGCAGAGGCAGGCAGGATGCAGAGCTGTCAGCAAAGGAAGGGGCCAGCGAGGTGGGGCAGCCAGGGGATGACGACAGCCTGCAGGGACAGAGGCACAGGCATGGACACCGTAGGACAGCCTGGGCTGGAGAGGGCACAGGGATGTGCAGCAGCTGAAAGGCCCTGACAGAGCCAACTCCTGCAGCACTTTGGCCATGGCTACTGGCCCTGGGCCTGAGGCTATGAGGGGACAAGTGACCCTTGCAGCCCTGGGGCCTCATTGCCTCCTTGTCCCTGCTCAGCAGCATGGCAGGGGCTGCCCCATGGTCCTGCCTTTGGCATTGCACATCCCCACATCCCAGTGCCCTGGGAAGAGCCCTGAGCAAGGAGGGAGGGACAGGATCTGCCTTGGCAGGGGCTGGAGCTCAGGCCTTGGCCCTTTGCATTCATGAAACACATCCAGGTTTGCTCAGAATTAGAAACAACTTTGCCTTACTTGTCCCCACGTCTCATCACTGCCTCCAGTGTTTTGCTCTAACTGGAACTTGGGGACAATTTCATGTGAATTGTGTCCCTCAGTGGGACCCATTAAAAGTTAAAGAAACTTTGGACTTTAAATCTGATTGTGCGTTCTTGAGAAGTTTTTTGAGCACACTCTGAGGGATTGATTCTGATGTAAACACCACCAAAGCCCCAAGAGGGTCATTAAAATCTTTGTACTGTATATGTGCTGCTGAGCTGGGCTGGGCTCCTGGCACAGAGGCAGCTCCTGGCAACCACGAAGAGCTTAAAAACACATTTCTCTTGATGAGCAACTCTTCTCCCAGCCCAGCAGGGCTGGGCCACTGCCTGCAGCCACCCCGGGCACAGCACACAGGCACAGAGAGCTTCAATCACTCAGGGCTGGGAAGGAGCTGAGAAGTGACTGAGGGAGAATCACTCCCAGCCCTTGACACAGGAACCTCTGGCTGCAGGACACAAGGCAGCTGCAGCTCCTGCAGTGATCTCCTAAAGCTGCAACATCCCAATGCCTACAGACTCTGTGAGTACATTCTCTGATTATCTCTTGTGCAGAGCAGCCAGGGGTGCCCAGGGCTGTCCTGCAGAGCAGGGTGCTGCAGCCCAGGGCGCTGTGCTGGGCCAGGGACTCTGCTGCCTGCCAGGGACAGCTCTCAGCCAGCCCTGGGAGCTGCTCCCAGCGCTGGGGAGAAGCTGTGGGGGGAAGGAGTCGCCCTGAGCAGGGCAGGTGCTGCTGCTGAGAGGTGCTGTGTGGGGCAGGGCTGCTCCCAGCTCCAGACCAGCCTGGGCACAGCTCCGGAGGACACTTGCCAAAAGAAGGTAAGCCTGGGATTGCTGTAAAGATCAGGAGCTTTCCTGAGAGTGTTTTCGATTTCCTGCTTGGAGAAGGCTGGGAAAGCTGGGGTGATGACAAAAAGATTTTTGCTTTTTACACAATTTTCATATATTCATAGCTATTCTAACTTCTATTATAAAGCTATAAATCTATAATCCGTAGTTAACGCTATTCAACTACTATTACATACTTATATAACAATAATCCTTAATTAACTGTAGTACTTTACTCCCTTTCTCTTAGATTTTAGAACAATAAGCTGACCTCCTAAACACATTCCTGAAATACTGTATAATCTTATTATCAGGAAGAGAATCTACAGGAAGAACATTTTGTTTTTTAACCACAGGGTGATCAGTCATAAAACAAGCAGGGCAAAGAAGCCCATGGTCCTATTCCAATGGATTTACCCATGGCTGTGTAACTGGGGCAACTGAATCTCCTATTGGATGTTCCTGTAAAATATACAAATCAATAAACCTTAATAAATTCTTGCAATCTAGGGCCGGGTATGCCACTCCCATGATATTGTCACTGTCACCTGGTGCTCTCAGGGAGGCTCTGGCATTTGCAGCAGCTGAGTCAGGCACTGCCCTTGGAATTGCTGCCAGGCAGCTGTGTCCATGGGAATGGGGTGTCCAAGCTTGCCTGGGACCTGTGGGGCTGTGGGCAAAGGAGTCCATGGGAAAGGGGAATGAGCTGAGCCCCCTCCCTGACATCCCATCATGGGCACACCCGGGGATCTCCTTGCTGTGTCCTTGCAAGCTCTGAGCTGCCCTCCTGGCTGCAAATCTGTGCCAGAGCCTCTGGGAATTCCCTGAATGTCCCACGGGGAAGTGCAGAGATGCCAGAGCTGAGGAAATGCTGTTGGGTTTGCCAAGGGAGCTGTGAGTGTCCTTGGCAGAAGGGGGTGCTGAGCCCTTGCCCAGAGACCTTTGGAGAGGGTGAGACATTCAGGGATCCCTCTGCTCTGGGCAGGGTCTGGTTTATCCCAGGGTGACACGGGAGTGTGACTGTGCTCTGATTGCAGCCAAAGGTGCAAACCCAGGGCAGTTCGGAAAAAGCCCATCCAGCTCCTCACCTTCCCTGAGCCACAGGGAATCCTTTGCTTCTCACACCTCTCAGTGGCAAACTCTGAGTGCAGCAGAAATGCTGGGGATTTCTGACCTCAGAGAACTAGGAATGATGTGTAGGCAGGAAAATAATGGCTAAAATTCCTTCCTGCTCTCCATGTCCTTTAGAAGTGAGAGTGCAGATGGAAACAAGCCTGTCTGCATTAGGAGTGATTCCACTGAAAAATCCTGAATGTCCAGTTTGTCCCTCTGATACATGGCCACAAACCCAGGGCAGTGGGGCAGGGATGGCTCCTGGAGAGCCCCCATGCACAGGCCTGGCTGCTCCTGGCACACTCAGACAGCACAACTGGAGCTCAGGCAGGGACCTGGGTGAACCTTTTCCCAGAGCAGGAACAAGGGTGGGTGAGTCACAGCGGGAGAGTCTACAGGGAATGGCATGGGTTTGGCTCAAAGCAGCCTGTCCTAACTTGTCACTGTCCTTTATCCATGAACAGGTCCCCATGGCCAGCCACAGCAAATGTCCAATAGCAGCTCCATCAGCCACTTCCTCCTGCTGGCACTGGCAGACACGCGGCAGCTGCAGCTCCTGCACTTCTGCCTCTTCCTGGGCATCTCCCTGGCTGCCCTCCTGGGCAACGGCCTCATCATCAGCGCCGTAGCCTGCGGCCACCACCTGCACACGCCCATGTTCTTCTTCCTGCTCAACCTGGCCCTCACCGACCTGGGCTCCATCTGCACCACTGTCCCCAAAGCCATGCACAATTCCTTCTGGGACACCAGGACCATCTCCTACACAGGATGTGCTGCCCAAGTCTTTTTCGTTGTTTTCTGTGCTACAACAGAGTTTTATCTCCTGACCATCATGAGCTATGACCGCTATGTGTCCATCTGCAAACCCCTGCACTACGGGACACTCCTGGGCAGCAGAGCTTGTGCCCACATGGCAGCAGCTGCCTGGGCCAGTGCTTTTCTCTATTCACTGCTGCACACGGCCAATACATTTTCCTTGCCCCTGTGCCATGGCAATGCCCTGGGCCAGTTCTTCTGTGAAATCCCACACATCCTCAAGCTCTCGTGCTCAGAGTCAAACCTTAGGAAACTTGGGCTTCTTGCTGTTAGTGCCTGTTTAGCATTATGTGGTTTTGTGTTCATTGTTTTCTCCTATGTGCAGATCTTCAGGGTTGTGCTGAGAATCCCGTCTGAGCAGGGACGGCACAAAGCCTTTTCCACCTGCCTCCCTCACCTGGCCGTGGTCTCCCTGTTCCTCAGCACTGTCATGTTTTCACACCTGAAGCCCCCTTCCATCTCCTCCCCATCTCTGGATCTGTCCCTGTCAGTTCTGTACTCAGTGGTGCCTCCAGCCCTGAACCCCCTCATCTATAGCCTGAGGAACCAGGAGCTCAAGGCTGCAGTCTGGAGACTGATGACTGGATGGTTTCAGAAACATTAAACTGCTGGCCAATTTCTGCAAATCACTTGTAATAAAAGTTATATTTGATACTTCTTGTTGGTTTCATTTTGGAGGGTTTTTTTTCTTTGTTTTCCTTTTTTCTCGTCCAAGAAGCAATGTCATTGTCTGTGTCATTTCCAATTTTCTTTCCCTCCACCTTCTCTGAGGCCACAGACTGAGTCAATGAGGGGCTGCACTCTTGGTGGCTTTAAAGGAACTCAAGGATCTCCCAGGCAAGTTTTCTGCAGAGATCCCCCTTTTGTTCCCTTCTCTGCAGCTGCAGCAGCAATGTCTGTGTGCAGAGCTGGGGGCAGATCAGTGCTGGCACAGCAGCTGTGCCCAGGAGCAGCAGCACTTGGTGTTGCCAGTGCTGCTCCCATGCCCCTGCCCCGCTGCCCTCCTGGCCCTGGTGTTGCTGTAGGGCCTGAGTGCTCTCGGGGCCGGGCACAGTGCTGGGGGTGGCAGTGCCGGGGCTGCAGCAGGGACAGGCCATGGGCACTGCTGGGGCAGCGCTGACGCCTCAGGGCAGGGCCTGGGGGCTCCAGGCTCCTTGCCCAGGCTCTCTCCAGAACACGCCCAGGCCAATGCTCAGCAGAGAAAAGCCCCGTGAGCAGCCCCAGGGTGGCCGTGGGCAGGCTGGGGGCAAACAGCATGGCTGGGGCTCTGCAAGGTCCCTGGGGGAGATGGGAAGGAGCAGCAGAGCAGGGGCTGATCCATCCCCACTGCGCTGGACACCCCAGGGCAGCGTCCCAGAGCGTCCTCATGCACCTGCCAACAACATCCCCCCTCTGCAGCCCTGGCCTCTCCCCCAGCTCACACAGGTGCCGCATCCTTGCAGGCACAGACACGGCAGCACTGGCTCAGGAGCCCCTGTTTGCACTGCCCAGAGCAGGCGTGAGCACCCCCATGGTGTTGGTGTGGGGAGATGAACCTGAGGGAGCACAAATGCCATCAGCCCCTGGGGCCAGGAAGGGCTGGGGGACAGCAGGGAAACCACTCAGGTTTGTGGTGGCCTCTGAATTCAGCCAGAAAGTCTTTTTCCCATGAGTTGTGAGTTTCCTGTGCCACTGCAGACATTGCTGCTCAGAGTCAGGGCTGATTGGCAGCCACCCCCAAAATGTCCTGAGCATTTCCTTTGCTGCACCTTGGCTGTCTTTACCCTTCCTGCTACAAATTCCTTCCTATTGCCCATCCCTCTTTCCTCCCCTGTAAACAGCCCAGCCCTGGTTGCCCTTTCCTCCCTGGCCCCACTCCCCATTTCAGTTCCTGAGTTCCCGGCACCATGGGAACATCCCTTGTGGAGCAGGATCATCCTCCAAGTGCTTCAGGAATTGTCTGCAGGCTCCTGCAGTGCCTCGTGTTGCTCCCTTGCCAGAGGCACCACAGGCCAGGGGGGCACATCTGGGCTGCTGTGGCTGGCTGTGGGGCTCCCTGTTCTGGACAAGTTGGAGGAGCTGCAGAGGCTCTGCAGGACTGACAGGATGGGCTTTGGGGCTGTGAGGAGAAGCTGAGGCACCTGGGCTGCTGGAGCTTCTGGAGAGGAGGCCCAGGGCTCATCCTGCAACTGCTGCAAGGGTGGTTTCAGAGAATCACAGAATCAGCACGGTTGGAAAAGACCTTGGACATCATCAAGTCCAACCTGCACCCTGACACTGCCTTGTCTCCCCTGAGCCTCCTCTTCTCCAGGATAAACAACCCCAGCTCCATAAGACGCTCCTCACAGGGCTTGTGTTTCAGTCCCCTCACCAGCCTTGCTGCCCTTCTCTGGACACACTCCAGCCCCTCCATGTCCTTCCTAAATTGGAGGGCCCAGAACTGGACACAGCACTCAAGGTGCTGCCCAACCAGTGCCAAGCACAGGGGAAGAATCACTGCCCTGCTCCTGCTGGCCACATCATTTCTGATCCACAGGAGTGCCAGGGGTTGGATGAGGGAAATGGTGGGGAGTGAATGGGGGCAAAGTCTGACTGATTGTCAGCCATGAAGGGTCTTGATTTTCATATTTAATTAGTTTGCATTTAATGTGTTGAGGATCAATATCAATCGGACATTGCGGATCTCAAACTATAAATATGTACTAAATGAAAATGATTCATGCTAATTGTAATCAAGTCAATATTTTAAAAATATATATTTTTGAAAATATTTGTTATAAATTGTAAAGGAAAAAGTAGATGTGATTAGTGTTACAAAGCAGATGGGCCCCTTGGCAGATGCTACATGAGAAAAATAAGATACAGGATGCAGTTTGAGATAAGCAAGAGTTTCAAAGCTGGATTGGCCAAAGCTGAGACTACTCCAAGGTAGGGAGATGGGCCCTTTGCAGATGTTATGGGATACAGGATGTCTTAAGATAGAACTGACCTTGAGATGGACAAAGCTGGGACTGTTCCAAGGCAGCGAGTATGGGTGGTGGTTTGATCCATGAAATAACTACTTTTTGGAACATAATGCTTAGTTATGTATAACACAAAACTTAGAGCACACGTGCAACCAGTAAGGTTATTCATAGGAAACGAAGAAGATGATGAGCCTTCATCTGAAGAAGACCACCAAAAAGCCAAGAGGACCCCCTAACAACAAGCGCAGCATGCACTATTTAGTACAGTGACGTATATTTTAAGAATTGAAAATAGGAGATTCACAGGAAATATTAATGAATATGTATTAGCATACAGCGTATAAATTTAGGTTGGATTATTTTCTTTTGTACGTGAGGTATGGTCAGAACCGCCCCCCCCCTCACCCCGCCCCCATCCTTTCTGCTTATGCTTTATCTGAACATTAATTATCTTTAATTAATCACTGCCAAATTTTTGTATATGCTTGATTATAAAATGCTACTTAAATAAAATTACATAGCTGCTAAATTGAACTTGATTGCTTATAAAATTAGACATCTAGAGCTTTATTTAAAACACTTCCTTCCTTCCTTCCTTCCTCTTTTCCTTCTCTCTCATTTCTTTCTTTCTTTACTTCTTTCTTGGGAGCAGGCCCCCTTACCCTCCCAAAATCACTGCCACTCTACCTCAGCCCTGCATAGCACAGCATCTTAAACTCAGCCTTCCCAATTTCATGGCAACCTCCCACAAGTCACTTCCAGGCCCCAAAATTCCTAAAAGCACCAGCAGCCTTCAAAAACTGCTTCTTGCTTTCCCTCCCTCTACTCCCCTACTCCAAAAGCCCAAACCACCCCATCCCCCCATTGCAATCCCTACCTCTCCCAACTTTCCTACCACCCCCACACTGCAATCCCCACATGACACTGCCCCATCCCATCCCATGCCTTCTGGGCAGGAAGTCCCCTCCAACCAGCCCTTGCACACTTCCAGCCATTCCACAGCAGGCGCAGCTTTTCCTCCCACTCTGTGCCAGGGCCCCACCACCCTCCCAGGGAACAAGTCCATCCCCACATCCCAGCTCACCCTGGCCCCAAGCAGTGTCCAGCCATGTCCTGTGTCCTGGCGCTGCAGGCCCTTGGCAAGAGTCTCTCCCAGCCAGCAATTCCTGCTCTTCCCTGCTCTGGGGCAGCAGCTGCAAGTTGATTTGCTCCCTGGGCCACTGGCCCAGCCCCAAGCCAGGGCCGGGACCTTTCCCCAGAGCTCTGCCGGCACTGGCTCGCTTCGGCCGCAGCCCAGCAGACGGAGCTCAGAGCTCCCCGGGGGCTGCGCCTCCTGCCCAGGGACAGCAGCAGGGGCAGCTGAGACTTCTGCCCCGGGGCCAGCAGGGAATGCACCCCAGGGAACGGCTGGGGCTGGGCCAGGCCAGCTGCGGGCTGGAGACCAGCAAAAGCTTCTTCCCCTACAGGGGGCTTGACCACTCACCAGGCTCCCCAGGGAATGGTCACAGCTGCGAGGCTGCCGCAGCTCCAGGAGCCTTTGGACACCGCTCCCGGGAATGCCCAGGCTGCCACTGTTGGGCTGTCTGTGCAGGGCCAGGGCCTGGACTCCATGATCCCGCTGCCTCCCTCCCAGCTCAGCCCCTTCTGCAGTTCTCACCCTTGGGCTCAGCCTTTGTGTCTCCTCCAGGCGCTGGCAGAGCTCTTGGGGCCGGGGCAGGAGCGGGACAGCCCCAGCGTTCCCCTCTCTGTGACACCACGGTGGTGACAGCTCCAACGTTCCCTGCCTGGAGACGCTCCAAGGGAAGCGTCCAGAGCCACAGCCAGACAGCAAAACTGACCGGGCACTGAGCACCCCCGGCCTGGGCTGATGTGCATTCCTGTGCACACAGCTCGGGGAAGGTCCCCCTGGCCACCTCCACAGTGCCACAGGCAAGTGTCAGATAGAGTTATAGAGCTCTGCCGAGGTCTGGATGGGGAAGTTAAAAAAAAAAAAAAAAAAAAAAAAAAAAAAAAAAAAAAAAGCAAATAATCCCATACAAAACCAAAAATTCCCACCACCTAAAAAAAGAACTGAAACTGAAAAAAAAGAAAAGGAAAAAACCCCACAAAACCTAGAATAAAAGAGCTCTCCTCCACATCAACAAAACCAATCAAACAAAAGAACAGGAAAATAAACCAAATCAACCAAAAAAACCCGAACAAAACCCCAAAAGAAAAACAAACTAGAAAAAGAGAAATTCTCCCCAGCAGAGGTGTTCCATCCATCAGTACTCACACCTGCACGCACGAAAGACCTGTGGCTGCAAAAAAATGAGGACTCATCGGGCACATTTGGAGGATAAGCAGGTTTAGGACAGGCTTTCAGAAGAACTGTTCTCAGGTGAGAAAAAAAGGCCCCTTTGGCAGCTGCAGGGCCATTGGAAATGCAGACCCTCAGCCCACAGGGGAGAAAAGAGCTCTGAATTCCCCTCCCCTCACACGTAAGCCCTGTTCTCAGGCTGCTTCACACACAGGATTCTTCTGGAGGACTGGGGAAAGCTGAGAGGCAGCTCTGCCTTCTCCATGTTCTGTGCCCTAAAGCTGCCTGAGAGAAGAAATTTAGGCTCAGCTCTGGTGGCACAATCCCTCCTGGCCCAGGGCACAGCACTGGGAAGGTCTTTGTGTGCTGCTGCTCCTGGGCACAGCTGCTGTGCCAGCACGGATCTGCCCCCACCTCTGCATACAGACATTGCTGCTCCAGCTCCAGAGGAGGGAACAAAAGGGGGATCTCTGCAGAAAACTTGGCTGAGAGATCCCTTAGTTCCTTTAAAGTCACCAACAGCGCAGACCCTCATGGGCACAGTCTGTGGCCACAGGGAAGGTGGAGAGAAACAAAATGAGAAATGGCACAAACTGTGACATATCTTTGTGGAGAAGATTAATTAAGAAAAAGAAAGAAAAAGAACCTCCAAAATGAAACCAACAAGAAGTATCAAAGATGACTTTTATTACAAGTGATTTGCAGAAATTTCCCAGCAGTTTAATGTTCCTGAAACCATCCAGTCATCAGCCTACACACTGCAGTCTTGAGCTCCTGGTTCCTCAGGCTGTAGATGAGGGGGTTCAGGGCTGGAGGCACCACCGAGTACAGAACTGACAGGGCCAGATCCAGGGATGGGGAGGAGATGGAGGGCGGCTTCAGGTAGGAAAACATGACAGTGCTGAGGAACAGAGAGAGCACGGCCAGGTGAGGGAGGCAGGTGGAAAAGGCTTTGTGCTGTCCCTGCTCAGAGGGGATCCTCAGCACAGCCCTGATGATCTGCACATAGGAGAAAACAATGAACAAAAAACAACCAAATGCTAAAGAGATGGAAAATACAAGAAGCCCCAGTTCCCTGAGGTGGGATTTGGAGCAGGAGAGACTGAGGATGTGTGGGATTTCACAGAAGAACTGGCCCAGGGCATTGCCATGGCACAGGGGCAGGGAAAATGTATTGGCTGTGTGCATGAGAGCATTGAGAAAGGCACAGGCCCAGGCAGCTGCTGCCATGTGGGCACAAGCTCTGCTGCCCAGGAGGGTCCCGTAGTGCAGGGGTTTGCAGATGGACACATAGCGGTCGTAGCACATGATGGTCAGGAGATAGTACTCTGCTGACATCAAGAAGGAAAAGAAAAAGAGCTGAGCTGCACATCCTGTGTAGGAGATGTTCCTGGTGTCCCAGAGGGAATTGTGCATGGCTTTGGGCACAGTGGTGCAGATGGAGCCCAGGTCGGTGAGGGCCAGGTTGAGCAGGAAGAAGAACATGGGCGTGTGCAGGTGGTGGCCGCAGGCTACGGCGCTGATGATGAGGCCGTTGCCCAGGAGGGCAGCCAGGGAGATGCCCAGGAAGAGGCAGAAGTGCAGGAGCTGCAGCTGCCGCGTGTCTGCCAGTGCCAGCAGGAGGAAGTGGCTGATGGAGCTGCTGTTGGACATTTGCTGTGGCTGGCCATGGGGACCTGTTCATGGATAAAGGACAGAGACAAGTCAGCAGAGGCTGCTTTGAGCCAAACCTGGGCCATTCCCTGTAGACTGTCCTGCTGTGACCCATCCACCCTTGTTCCTGCTCTGGGAAAACCTTCACCCAGGTCCCTGCCTGAGCTCCAGTTGTGCTGTCTGAGTGTGCCAGGAGCAGCCAGGCCTGTGCGTGGGGGATCTCCAGGAGCCATCCCTGCCCCACTGCCCTGGGTTTGTGGCCATGTGGCAGAGGGACAAGGCTGGATATTCAGGATTTGTCACTGTCATCACTCCTAATGCAGACAGGCTTGTTCCCATCTGCACTCCCATGTCCAAAGGACATGGATACCAGGGAGGAGGTGTAGGGACTTTTTACTACCCACACATCATTCCTGGTTCTCTATGGTCAGAAATCCCCAGCATTTCTGCTGCACTCAGAGTTTGCCACTGAGAGGTGTGAGAAGCAAAGGATTCCCTGTGGCTCAGGGAAGGTGAGGAGCTGGATGGGCTTGTTCCCAACTGCCCTGGGTTTGCACCTTTGGCTGTAATCAGAGCACAATCACACTCCTGTGTCACCCTGGGATAAACCAGACCCTGCCCAGAGCAGAGGGATCCCTGAATGTCTCACCCTCTCCAAAGGTCTCTGGCCAAGGGCTCAGCACCCCCTTCTGCCAAGGACACTCACGGCTCCCTTGGCAAACCCAACAGCATTTCCTCAGCTCTGGCATCTCTGCACTTCCCCGTGGGACATTCAGGGAACCCCCACAGGCTGTGGCACAGATTTGCAGCCAGGAGGGCAGCTCAGAGCTTGGAAGGACATAGCAAGGAGATCCCTGGGTGTCCCCATGATGGGATCTCAGGGAGGGGGCTCAGCTCATTCCCCTTTCCCATGGACTCCTTTGCCCACAGCCCCACAGGTGACAGGCAAGCTTGGACACCCCATTCCCATGGACACAGCTGCCTGGCAGCAATCCCAAGGGCAGTGCCTGACTCAGCTGCTGCAAATGCCAGAGCCTCCCTGAGAGCACCAGGTGACAGTGACAATATCAGGGGAGTGGCATACCCGGCCCTAGATCGCAAGAATTTATTAAGGTTGATTAATTTGTATATTTTACAGGAACATCCAATAGGAGATTCAGTTGCCCCAGTTACACAGCCGTGGGTAAATCCATTGGAATAGGACCATGGGCTTCTTTGCCCTGCTTGTTTTATGACTGATCACCCTGTGGTTAAAAAACAAAATGTTCTTCCTGTAGATTCTCTTCCTGATAATAAGATTATACGGTATTTCAGGAATGTGTTTCGGAGGTCAGCTTATTGTTCTAAAATCTAAGAGAAAGGGAGTAACGTACTACAGTTAATTAAGGATTATTGTTATATAAGTATGTAATAGTAGTTGAATAGAGTTAACTACGGATTACAGATTTATAGCTATATAATAGAAGTTAGAATAGCTATGAATATATGAAAATTGTGTAAAAAGCAAAAATCTTTTTGTCATCACCCCAGCTTTCCCAGCCTTCTCCAAGCAGGAAATCGAAAACACTCTCAGGAAAGCTCCTGATCTTTACAGCAATCCCAGGCTTACCTTCTTTTGGCAAGTGTCCTCCGGAGCTGTGCCCAGGCTGGTCTGGAGCTGGGAGCAGCCCTGCCCCACACAGCACCTCTCAGCAGCAGCACCTGCCCTGCTCAGGGCGGCTCCTTCCCCCCACAGCTTCTCCCCAGCGCTGGCAGCAGCTCCCCGGGCCGGCTGAGAGCTGTCCCTGGCAGGCAGCAGAGTCCCTGGCCCAGCACAGCGCCCTGGGCTGCAGCACCCTGCTCTGCAGGACAGCCCTGGGCACCCCTGGCTGCTCTCCACAAGAGATAATCAGAGAATGTACTCACAGAGTCTGTAGCCATTGGGATTTTCCAGCTTTAGGAGATCACTGCAGGAGCTGCAGCTGCCTTGTGTCCTGCAGCCAGAGGTTCCTGTGCCAAGGGCTGGGAGTGATTCTCCCTCAGTCACTTCTCAGCTCCTTCCCAGCCCTGAGTGATTGAAGCTCTCTGTGCCTGTGTGCTGTGCCCGGGGTGGCTGCAGGCAGTGCCCCAGCCCTGCTGGGCTGTGCTCAGGAGCTGCTCCTGGGCAGAGCTGTCTCTCTGCAGCGCTGCCCTTGCCAGGAGCTGCCTCTGTGCCAGGAGCCCGGCCCAGCTCAGCAGCACAGACACAGCACAAGGACTTTAATGACCCTCTTGGGGCTTTGTGCTGAGGCCCTGAACATCAGGCCCTGAGAGGGAGCTGAAGAAACCTCTCAGGAGCTCCCAGTCAGAATCCAACTCCAAAGTTTCTTGAAATTTTAACAGGTTCCACTGAGGAACAGGACAGAGGAAGTGTCCCCAGGCCCCAGGCAGAGCAGAGAACTGGAGGCAGTGATGACAGGTGGGGACAAAGAGAAGCCAAGTCTTGGTGCCCTGGGGCACAGCAGCCTCTGTGCCACCAAGGGCTGTGAGGAGACACCTTGTCCTGAGGCCCTGGGGCCTCCTGGCACAGCCCCAGCAAGGCTGGGCACTGTCAGCCCCTTGTGCTGCCCTCAGCATCCCCCTCACATCCCAGGGGCCTCAAGGATCTGCTGGAAGGAGTCCCTGGGGAGCCTTGGTCAGCAATGGCCCTGGGGGGCTCCTGAATGCTCCCAGGGACTGCAGGTTCTTCAAAGGACTTTGGGTTTGGCTTTTGCTTTGGAGTTTCTGAGAAGTTTGTGCAATGATGGCCTCCAATTATCTGCTGTAATTAGTCCCTTGAGAGGCTTTGTCAGGAACAACACAGTGGGGCTCATTAATGCTTCAAGGTACTTCAGTTGTTTTAAGGAAGTTTCCCTTTTCAAACTGACTCTGTGAGAAAGATTGTGCAATCATGGGCCCAGTTATCTGATTTAACAAGTCCCTTGGGATTCTTAGCCAGTGAAAACACTCAGTGGGGCTCATTAATACTTCAGGGTACTCAAGGTTTATTAAGGATATATATATATATATATATATTTTAACACTGATTCTGAGAGGTTTGTGCAATAATTGGCCCCAATTATCTTCTTTAATGAGTCCCTAGAGATTCTTAGCCAGGGACAACACTCAGTGGGGCTCATTAATACTTTGAGATACTCAAGGTGTTTAAGGTACTTCGGATTTTCTTTCCCACACTGAGTCTTTGAGAGGCTTTTGTGCAATTCTGGCCTCCAGTTCTCTCCTCCAAGGACTCCGTGAGAAGCCTGTGTTGGGAAGGGACTTCAGTGGGACCCATTGATGCTTTGAGATACTTTGGGTTTTTCTTCTGACTCTGACTCTTGGAAAGGTTTGTGCAATCTCCTCTCAGGCCCTGAGGTTCCAGGGCTCAACACCAAATGCACCACAGGGCTCATTAGGATCACACAAGTCCTGACAAACCATGGCTGTGACTTTGTTTCTCTCTGGTCTGGCACAGTTCATTAGGAAGTCTTTTTTCCTAGAGTTATGGAGAAATATTTCAAAGAGCTTCTAAGAAATCCACATTCCTATTTTCATAGTGAATTTTCCTCTTTAGCGCAGAGGTGTTTACAGCATTCAGTGACTGACACTGACCCAGGGTCTCTCCTCAGGAGGTCTGGCCTGCTGAGAGAAGCTGTGCCTTGAGGTGTGACCCAGTGTGGACAACCCTGCTCCACATCCCCCAACCCCATCCTGTCTCTCCTCACTCACCTGGGACCTGCTTGGCTTGGAGAACTGGCTGCACTCAGGGAAAAGAGGGGTTTTTCTTCTTTTACTTTAGCAGTCATAGATTCCTGAGTTTCCCCACTGAAAACAGACACCCTCCTCTGTTGGAGTTCCTGGCGCTTTCCCGCTCCAAGGTCAGGGTGAATAAAACTCAGATGTTTTTGAAGTCTCACTCTGAAATTTATTATCCTTATCTATCACAAACTCTCGAGATGTGAGCTCTCTCTAACAAGTCGAGAAAGTGACCCTAAAATGGTGTCTATTCAAGGCTATTTCAGGCCCAATTATCCAATAAACACTTGACATCTATGTTATTTATACTTCTAATCCAATTATGATCACCCAAAACCTGCAATGCTGACTTCTTTCACCCAATTACAGAAAACCAGACAGATTCAGGAATAAGAAGGAAGAAGGGGGTGCAAAAAAGACAACTAATCCACACCCAAAGTTCTCCATCTTGGCTCCCATGTATCACCATACATTAAAATCCCAAATATAAGTTTCTCACCCTGTGAGATCACACAACACCACTCACACTCCACACCCACAGCCTC
>NW_026690254.1:33429-75789 GCF_015227805.2 Hirundo rustica | reverse complement strand
ATATCCAGGTGGGAATGCTTGGCTCCTCCCCCTGGGCGGAGCATCTCACAATGGACTGATATCATTTTATCAGTTTTGTAATGGGTCCTTGATTGCCCATTAAACAGAGATAGCTCCTGGAGGGAGTTATCTATGAGTCATGCAGGACGGCATTGATGGGCCATTAACAGAAGATAGTCTGGAGGGAGGGGGCACAGGAAACAGTGGTGCACAACAACATTTCATGTAGATGGTGATAGAATACATACTTTGGGCACATTTTACATTGTAACCTAGGACACCATTCCCCCACGGTCTCTGGGCAGGGGTGGCCTCAGTGGGGGCTGCTGACATCCTCAGACACTTGGAGGCTGCTGCTGGATTTGACTTCTCCAGAGGCTTCTTCAGCCTTCAGCTCCTCAGTACCCCAGGGCTCATTAACATTCAGAATACCTTAACAGCCAAGCCTCTGGGAATAATTTGATTTAGGTTTTCAAATTTTTGTGGTTAATTAACCGATTTCTGAAGTGTATTAAAAGTGAATATATATTTACAAAAGGCAGTGAGAAAAGATTTTTTATGTCCGGTTCAAGTTTTGTTTCTGTTAATGCCTGGGTATGTGCAATCTCCAGTTGACACTGAATCCAAGTATATTCTAATGCAGTTTGAATAGATACAAAAATCAAGACCCTTTATGTCTGACAATTAATCAGACTCTATCTTTACTCCCACCCACCATTTGCCCCATCCAAGCCCTGGGACTCAGAGCAGCCTTGTGCAAATCTGAGCTCCCTCCACCCCAGGCTGGACCTGCAGGTTTCAGCTCCTGGGCTCCAACTCCCACCTGCTTTCCTTGGAGAAGGAGCTGCCCAAGACACAGAGGGATGTTCATTTATTGTCAGCCAACAAACCCAAGGGAAGGCACAGCTCCATCAAATGCAAAATTCATTCTTCCCTCTGGCTCTGCCCTGCACCTGATCCCCACAGCCTGTCCTGTTTCCTTCATCCCTCCCATGCCAGGGAGGGATGTCCCTGACTTTCTGGGACAAGGGAGCTCTGCTTTGGCTATGGAGGGAGGTGGAAGTGCAGCCACTGGAGTGGGAACCACAACTCATCAGGTTTGTGTCCTTGGAGGGACAAGGAACCGGTGAGACTCAGAGCCACAGAAAGATTTCTCTACATGGCCAACATAAAAAAATTGAACAATATAATTTAATAAACATTAAAACACTTCCCTCAGCTCCTTGTGACATCCCAGCGCCATCTGACCTATCCACCATCCACAAGGGATTCCCATACACAAGGAATTTTCAACCAAGACAAGAGAAGAGGTGATATATAAGATAAAAATACAACTAAGATGATGACAGAGGTGTTAAAAAAACTTGTGAAAGATTGGGCAACTCCCTGAAGCTCCAAGCATGAAGCCAGTCAAGGGAGACACATTGCACTGACAAGAGAACAGCTGCAAGAGGAAATCTGGGAGCAACAGGAAGGACATAGATCCAGCTGCTCCACATGAAGAGATGTCCTTAGGCATGGCCATTCAAACAAGAGAGCTGGAAACACCTGAAGGAAGAGGGTCATGAAATATCAGACTGAATGTTGGTGGCAAAGATAGAGAGGAAGATAAGTGTTTCTTCTCCTGCCCTCTGCAGAAGAATCCAGTAGATCCAGGAAATTCTTGTTCCTGGTGGGCAAATTTTGCCACTTCTTAAAAGTACTCCAATGACCCAGATAATAAAAATGTGCTTGTATATTTTGAAATTTACAGGTATGAAAACCTGTGCCCTTTTCCAGGCAGACATCAGTTGTGTGCCCATGCACAGGCAGTGCCACTTGTGCCCTGAGGTGCAGAGCTGGGATTGGCATCTCTCAGAGAGGAGCTGAGGGAGAGCAGAGCACCTTGCAAGATGCAGGTCCCTGAAAGCCCCAGAGGGCTCCTGTCCCATAAACATCTGCTCTGCTCCAGTCTGGAACAGGGACCAGCATTGTGCCAGGATCATCAGAGAACTGAGGTGTGTGCTGGAATTCAATCCCCTCCCCATCCCACAGCAGCCCTGCATTTCCCTCCTCCAGCCTTGGTCTCCAGCACAGCCATGGAGGCTCTTTGGGCTCTGGACTTTTCCTGCAGCCACCAAGGGCAGCTGAGCTCTGCCTTTGGCACAGTCAGCCCTGCCCAGCCCAGGCAATGCCCAGCAATTCCTTGTGTGTGCCTGGCCTTGCTGTCAGCCCCGGCAGCGGCTGCGTGGCCCCTTTGTGCCGCGCTGGCCCAGCCATGGTGCCACAGCCCCTGTGCAGGCCCAGGGCAGGACAGGAGCATTGCGGGTGGGAACGGCCCCTGTGCCGTGGTGCCCACAGCAGCCTTGGGGCTCTGTGCCCCATGGCCTCCCTGCTGGGCAGCCTCTGCCAGCTCCTGCACAGCCCGTGGCACCTGTGGGCCTGCACAGACAGCCCTGCCCCGGGCTCTGCCGGGCTCTGGGCCAGCAGAGAGGCCGGGCAGGGCTGGCCATGGCCGGGAACAGGCCCTGAGCCCCGCAGGAGGATGGAGCTGGGCCACAGCCAAACTGCCCCGCAAACCTGGGCTGAGCAGCCAGGGCTGGCAATGGCTGGGGACAGAGGCTGGCACTGACAAATGTCCTGGGCCGTGTTCCTGCTCTGTCCATGCCACCAAGGGCACAGAGCAGCCTCCTCTCTGGGCCACTTGCCTGTTTTCAATGCCTTCCACAGGCGCTGGCCCTGCCCCACAAGGCCTGGGCTGAGTCCTGCCCCTGCACGCTCACACAGGCTGAGATGGACACTGATGGTTTCTGTGCCAGGCTCTCTCAGCCCAGCCCAGCTCCCTCCAAGCTCTGCCAGCTGCCCTGAGCTCTCGGCAGCACCAAGGGCCTCTCCCCAGCACAGCCCAGCCGGCTCTGGCCCCACAGCTCTGCTCAGGGCAGGCTGCTCTGGGCAGGGGCCCCACGGCCTCAGCCCCTCGGAAGGGCACAGCAGCAGCTGCAGCTCAGACAGGACTCAGCCCCAGCCATGGGGAAGGTGCTGGGCCAAGGGAAAAGGAGGCTCCCTGTGTGCCCTGCTCCCCTCTCCCTGAGGTGCTGAGAGCTCTGCAGCCCCTGCTGCCATCCCATCTGCCCAGGCCAGCACAACAGCCCCGGCCTTGGGGCCCTCAAGAGCTGCTCCTGCTCCAGGCCCAGGGCCCATCCCAAAGCTGGGGCAGCCAGAAAGCTGTGCCCATTTCTGTTCATTGGTGCTCTGATGAGGATGGATCCTCAACCCCTTAGGGATTGCTGATGAATTTTACTACTCCAGAGGCCTCTTCTTTCTTGAGCTCTTCAGTTCAGGAATTCAGTGAGAAAAACTCATAAATATTTGTTCAAAAGACTGAACAAGAAAAGCCCAAAGGAATAATTTATTTTTCAATTGTTCTGTGGTTAATTAGATAGATTTCAGAAGTGTATTCAAAATGAATATACTATATTGAAAATAATGCAGAGTGAACAGTTTTATCCTGTTAAGGTTTATTTTCCTGTTTATAGATTGATATCAGCAATGTTCAGGTGACACTGACCCCCAGCACCTGCTAATGCAGTCAGAATAGACGTGAAAATCAAGACTCTTCATGGCTGACAATCAATCAGACTTTGTCCCCACCACCTCGGCACCATTTCCCTCATACAATCCCTGGCACTTCTATGGATCAGGAACAGTGTGGCCAGCAGGAGCAGGGCAGTGATTCTTCCCCTGTGCTTGACACTGCCCCTGGTAGCACCTTGAGCGCTGTGTCCAGTTCTGGGTCTCCCAATTTAGGAAGGACATGGAAGTGCTGGAGCCTGTCCAGGGAAGGGCAACAAGACTGGTGAGGGGTTTGGAACACAAGTCCTGTGAGAAGCAGCTGAGGGAGCTGGGGTTGTTTATCCTGGAGAAGAGGAGGCTCAGGGGAGATCTCATCACTCTCAACAACTCCATGACAGGAGGGGGCAGCCAGGTGGGTGTTGGGCTTTTCTTCCAGGGAACAGTGACAGGACAAGAGGATGCAGCCTTAAGCTGCACAAGGGGTGGTTTATGCTGGACATTAGGAAATTTTCTTCACAGAATGTGTGACTGGGCATTGGAATGGGCTGCCCAGGGAGGTGGGTGACTCACTGTCCATGGAAGTGTTTAAGGAAAGACTGGATGTGGCACTGATTGCCATGGTCTGGGTGACAAGGTGGTGTTGGCTCACAGGTTGGACTTGATGCTCTCCAAGGTCTTTTCCAGCCTGGTTGATTCTCTGATGATGGTGACACTGCAGGGTCCTGGGGAAGCAAGGGGCCATTGTGACACTGCGAGGCCTGGTGGCACTAAGAGGACCAGAGTGACACTGCATGATATGGCACCATAGAGCCAAGGAGCCACTGTGACACCGTGGGGCTAAATGCAAGCAAGGAACCTATGGTGACAGTCTGGAGCCTGGTGGAACCACAGAGGCCACTGTGACACTGTGGAACCAAGGAGATCATTGCTGCGCTGCCAGACCTCATGGAACAAAGGATCCATTGTGAAGCTCCAGGGTCTTGGGGGCCCAAGGCACCATTGTGACACTGTGGGGGTCAAGGACCCAAGGTACTTTGTGACACCAAGGGGTCCCACAGAACCAAAGGCACACTATGACACTGGGAAGCCTCATGGAATCATGGACACAATAGTGACAGTCTAGGGACACAAGGAACTGTGGTGACACTAAGTTGGCTGGGAGTGTTGACCTGCCCGAGGCTAGGAGGGCTGTGTGCACAGGGCCCTGGACAGGATGGATCCAGAAAGCCAAATCCAACAATATGAGGTTTAACAAGCCCAGGTACTGAGTCCTGCACTTTGGCCACAACAACCCCTGAAGCAGTGCAGGCTGGTGACAGATTGGCTGGACAGTGGCCAGGCAGAAATGGACCTATGAGGACTGATGGACAGCAGGCTGGACATGAGCCAGCAGTGTGCCCAGGTGGCCAAGAAGGCCAATGGCTCCTGGCCTGGATCAGGAACAGTGTGGCCAGCAGGAGCAGGGCAGTGATTCTTCCCCTGTGCTTGGCACTGGTTGGGCAGCACCTAGAGTGCTGTGTCCAGTTCTGGGACCCCCAACTATGGAAGGACATGGAGGGGCTGGAATGTGTCCAGAGAAGAACATCAAGGCTGGTGAGGGGTCTGGAACACAAGTCCTGTGAGGAGTGGCTGAGGGAGCTGGGGTTGTTTATCCTGGAGAAGAGGAGGCTCAAGGGAGACAAGGCAGTGTCAGGGCACAGGTTGGACTTGATGATGTCCAAGGTCTTTTCCAACCTTGCTGATTCTGTGATTCTCTGAAACCACCCTTGCAGCAGTTGCAGGATGAGCCCTGGGCCTCCTCTTCAGAAGGTCCAGCAGCCCAGGTCCCTCAGCTTCTCCTCACAGCCCCAAAGCCCATCCTGTCAGTCCTGCAGAGCCTCTGCAGCTCCTCCTCCTTGCCCAGAACAGGGAGCCCCACAGCCAGACACAGCAGCCCAGATGTGCCCCCCTGGCCTGTGGTGCCTCTGGCAAGGGAGCAGCACGAGGCACTGCAGGAGCCTGCAGACAATTCCTGAAGCACTTGGAGGATGATCCTGCTCCCCAAGGGATGTTCCCATGGTGCCAGGAACTCAGGAACTGAAATGGGGAGTGGGGCCAGAGAGGAAAGGGCAACCAGGGATGGGCTGTTTGCAGGGGAGGGAACAGAGGTGGGCAATAGGAAGGAATTTGTAGCAGGAAGGGTAAAGAAAGCCCAGATTAAGCAAAGGAAATGCTGAGGGCAGTTTGGGGGTGGCTGCCAGGCAGCCCTGGCTCTGAGCAACAACGTCTGCAGTGGCACAGGAAACTCACAGCTCATGGGAACAAACTTTCTGGCTGACTTCAGAGGCCACCACAAACCTGAGTGGTTTCCCTGCTGTCCCCCAGCCCTTCCTGGCCCCAGGGGCTGATGATGGCATTTGTGCTCCCTCAGGTTCATCTCCCCACACCAACACCATGGGGGTGCTCACGCCTGCTCTGGGCAGTGCAAACAGGGGCTCCTGAGCCAGTGCTGCCGTGTCTGTGCCTGCAAGGATGCGGCACCTGTGTGAGCTGGGGGAGAGGCCAGGGCTGCAGAGGGGGGATGTTGTTGGCAGGTGCATGAGGACGCTCTGGGACGCTGCCCTGGGGTGTCCAGCGCAGTGGGGATGGATCAGCCCCTGCTCTGCTGCTCCTTCCCATCTCCCCCAGGCACCTTGCAGAGCCCCAGCCATGCTGTTTGCCCCCAGCCTGCCCACGGCCACCCTGGGGCTGCTCACGGGGCTTTTCTCTGCTGAGCATTGGCCTGGGCGTGTTCTGGAGAGAGCCTGGGCAAGGAGCCTGGAGCCCCCAGGCCCTGCCCTGAGGCGTCAGCGCTGCCCCAGCAGTGCCCATGGCCTGTCCCTGCTGCAGCCCCGGCACTGCCACCCCCAGCACTGTGCCCGGCCCCGAGAGCACTCAGGCCCTACAGCAACACCAGGGCCAGGAGGGCAGCGGGGCAGGGGCACGGGAGCAGCACTGGCAACACCAAGTGCTGCTGCTCCTGGGCACAGCTGCTGTGCCAGCACTGATCTGCCCCCAGCTCTGCACACAGACATTGCTGCTGCAGCTGCAGAGAAGGGAACAAAAGGGGGATCTCTGCAGAAAACTTGGCTGGGAGATACTTTAGTTCCTTTAAAGCCACCAAGAGTGCAGCCCGTCATTCACAAAGTCTGTGGCAACAGGGAAGGTGGAGAGAAACAAAATGAGAAATGGCCCAAACAATGAGGTTTCTTTGGGGACAATATTTAAAAAAAAAAAAAAAAAAAAAAAAAAAAAAAAACCAAAGAAAAATAACCTCCAAAATGAAGCCAACAGGAAGTATCAAAGATTACTTTTATTACAAGTGAATAGCAGTAAGTGGACAGCAGTTTAGTGTTCCTGAAACCATCCAGTCATCAGTGTCCACACTGCAGCCTTGAGCTCCTGGTTCCTCAGGCTGTAGATGAGGGGGTTCAGGGCTGGAGGCACCACTGAGTACAGAACTGACAGGGCCAGATCCAGGGATGGGGAGGAGATGGAGGGGGGCTTCAAATGAGAAAATGCTGCAGTACTGAGGAACAAGGAGACCACAGCCAGGTGAGGGAGGCAGGTGGAAAAGGCTTTGTGCCTTCCCTGCTCAGAGGGGATCCTCAGCACAGCCCTGAAGATCTGCACATAGGAGAAAACAATGAACACAAAACAACCAAAAAACAAATAGGCACTAACAGCAATAAGACAGAGTTCTCTGAGATAGGATTTGGAGCAGGAGAGTTTGAGGACCTGTGGGATTTCACAGAAGAATTGGCCCAGGACATTGCCATGGCACAGGGGCAGGGAAAATGTATTGGCTGTGTGCAGCAGTGAATAGAGAAAGGCACTGGCCCAGGCAGCTGCTGCCATGTGGGCACAAGCTCTGCTGCCCAGGAGGGTCCCGTAGTGCAGGGGTTTGCAGATGGACACGTAGCGGTCATAGCACATGATGGTCAGGATGAAATACTCTGCTGAGATGAAGAACATAAAGACAAAGACCTGTGCAGCACATCCTGTGTAGGAGATGTACCTGGTGTCCCAGAGGGAATTGTGCATGGCTTTGGGGACAGTGGTGCAGATGGAGCCCAGGTCGGTGAGGGCCAGGTTGAGCAGGAAGAAGAACATGGGCGTGTGCAGGTGGTGGCCGCAGGCTACGGCGCTGATGATGAGGCCGTTGCCCAGGAGGGCAGCCAGGGAGATGCCCAGGAAGAGGCAGAAGTGCAGGAGCTGCAGCTGCCGCGTGTCTGCCAATGCCAGCAGGAGGAAGTGGCTGATGGAGCTGCTGTTGGACATTTGCTCCTTCTGGACATGGAGATCTGTAAAAAAGGAATCATGAACTGGTTCAGTTTGGAGAGGACTTTCAATATCCCAGCACAGCTTGGTGGCACTTCCCCCACTGCCTGCCCAGGCTCTGCTGCCTGGAGCTGTCCCTGCCTGCAGCTGCTTCCCTGTGCCCAGGGCTGGGCCCTGCCAGTGCTCCCAGAGCCCAGCCCAGCCCTGGGGGCTCAGCTCTGCCCTGCAGAGCCCTCCCAGCTCAGGCACTGCCCAGGGGCAGCTCTGGCTCTGCAGGCTCTGATGGCAACCTCAGAGCAACCCTGAGGAGGCTGGAAAAGTGACACTGGTGCTGCCTGCAAGAGACCCTCTGCTGATTTCTGTCACTGCCTGGCTTAATGAGATCTGAGAGAAAATTGTTTTATTTTTCTCAACCTGAACTGAAAGATGAATATGAATGTGCAATTTCCCATCCTGGCAACACAGAACAATAGATTAATAGAACAGGATTTCCCCTTTTATGTAGCCCCTGCCTTGCTGTGCTCCCTGTATAATCCACTTGGAAATATTCTGCAGTTAAATGTCATGCTGGGAGCAGTCCTGAACAATGCAGCATCCTCACCACACAAGGAAAGCAGTTCCACCCCTTACCAGCTGTCTCCTTCCACCCAGATCTTGTCCCCCAGTGCTGTGAGCAGCTCCCAGGGCTGGCTGAGAGCTGTCCCTGGCAGGCAGCAGAGTCCCTGGCCCAGCACAGCGCCCTGGGCTGCAGGACCCTGCTCTGCAGGACAGCCCTGGGCACCCCTGGCTGCTCTCCACAAGAGATAATCAGAGAATGTACTCACAGAGTCTGTAGGCATTGGGATGTTGCAGCTTTAGGAGATCCCTGCAGGAGCTGCAGCTGCCTTGTCCTGCTGCCAGAGGTTCCTGTACCAAGGGCTGGGAGTGATTCTCTTGCAGTCACTTCTCAGCTCCTTCCCAGCCCTGAGTGATTGAAGCTCTCTGTGCCTGTGTGCTGTGCCCAGGGTGGCTGCAGGCAGTGCCCCAGCCCTGCTGGGCTGTGCTCAGGAGCTGCTCCTGGGCAGAGCTGTCTCTCTGCAGCGCTGCCCTTGCCAGGAGCTGCCTCTGTGCCAGGAGCCCGGCCCAGCTCAGCAGCACAGACACAGCACAAGGACTTTAATGACCCTCTCGGGGCTTTGTGCTCAGGCCCTGAACATCAGTCCCTGAGAGGGAGCTGAAGAAACCTCTCAAGAATTCCCAATCAGAATCCAACTCCAAAGCTTCTTGGCATTTTAATGGGTCCCACTGAGGGACAGGACAGAGAAAGTGTCCCCAGGCCCCAGGCAGAGCAGAGAACTGGAGGCAGTGATGACAGGTGGGGACAAAGAGAAGCCAAGTCCTGGTGTCCTGGGGCACAGCAGCCTCTGTGCCACCAAGGGCTGTGAGGAGACACCTTGTCCTGAGGCCCTGGGGCCTCCTGGCACAGCCCCAGCAAGGCTGGGCACTGTCAGCCCCTTGTGCTGCCCTCAGCATCCCCCTCACATCCCAGTGGCCTCAAGGATCTGCTGGAAGGAGTCCCTGGGGAGCCTTGGTCAGCAATGGCCCTGGGGGGCTCCTGAATGCTCCCAGGGACTGCAGGTTTTTCAAAGGACTTTGGGTTTTGCTTTTGCCTTGGAGTCTCTGAGAGGTTTGTACAATCATGGTTTCGAATTATCTGCTTTAATTAGCCCCTTGAGAGGCTTTGTCAATAATGACACTCAGTGGAGCTCATTAATACTTCAAGGTACTTCAGTCATTTTAAGGTACTTGGTGTTTCCCTTTTACAACTGACTCTATGAGAGGTTTGTGCCATCATGGCCCCAATTATCTACATTAATGAGTCCCATGAGATTCTTATTCAGTAAAAACACTCAGTGGGGCTCATTAATACTACAGGATACTCAAGGTTTATTAAGAAACTTTTGTTGACACTGAGTCTGAGAGATTTGTGCAATCACGGCCCCAGTTATCTGCTTTAAAAAGTCCCTTGAGATTCTTAGCCTGTAACAACACTCAATGGGGCTCATTAATGCTTCCAGGTACTCAGGGGTAATTTAAGTACTTCTTTGTGCCACTGAGTCTCTGAGAGGTTTATGCAATCATGGCCTCCAATTATTTAATGAGTTCCTTGATAGCTTTGCACTGACATTCGGTGGGGCTCATTAATACTTTGAGATACTCAAGGTGTTTAAGGTACTTTGGATTTTCCTTCCCACACTGAGTCTCTGAGAGGTTTTGTGCAATCCTGGCCTCCAATTCTCTTATTCAAAGAGTCCATGAGTAGCTCGTGTTTGGGATGGACACATTAATTCTTCCAGACCCTTTGGGTTTTTCTTCTGATTTTGACTCCTGGAGAAATTTGTGCAATCTCCTCTCAGTCCCTGAGGTTCCAGGGCTCAGCACCAAATGCACCACAGGGGCTCATTAGGAGAAAGCAAGTCCTGACAAACCATGGATGTGCCTTGATTTCCCTCTGGCCTCATGCAGTGCATTAGGAAGGTTTTCTGCTACAGTTATGGAGAAATATTTCAAAAACTTTTTGGAAATATGTATTCCTTTTTAAAAATATGGTTTTAATTACTTTTCTTATTATGAAATAGGTGATTGCAGCATTCAGTGATTCATATTGATCCAGGGTCTGTCCTCAGGAGGTCTGGCTGGCTTAGAGAAGCTGTGTCTTGAGGTCTGACCCATTATGGACAACCTTGCTCCATATCACCCAGCCCCATCCAATCTCTCCTCACTCACCTGGGACCTGCTTTTCTTGGAGACCTGGCTGCGCTTACCAAAGGATTTTCTTGGTTTATTTTTGAAGCAATCTAAAACTCCTGAGTTTCCACATTGAAAATAGACACCCTCCTCAAGTGTGGGCCAAGCCCAAGGTGCCACCAAGAGCACTGCAGCCCTGCCCTGGGCCAGGAGTGAGGGTGGATCATCATCCCAACCTGCCCTGGGCCATTGCAAGGGGCTGTGGCCATGGACACTGCACTGACACCACTGCTGGCTTTGGATCCCTCATCCATTCAAGTTTCCTTGGAAAGCACCCCAAGGACCCATTTCTGCAGCCAGGTCCCGTGGCCACTTGCATGCAGAGCTGTTGCTGTCCTGGGCTGCCAGGGCAACCCTGAGGACAAAGCGGTGCCGGGGCTGTTCCAGGTACAATTGCACTGACACTCGCTGATGCCCTCAGGTGCCACGGCAGCGGCCACAGGGACCCGTTCCTTGGTTTGGTGCCGTGGCAGCCAAGGCCTGGAGCCGCTGTGATGGTTGGGTGCCATGGAAACCTGCCCTGGGCCCCTTGCTCAGGGCTGGTGTCACTGCCCAGAGCCAGAGGGGATCCCTTGCTGGGGGCTTGTGCCACGGCCACCTGCCCTGTGCCGCGCTGGCTGCTCAGGCACTGCGGAACCAGCAGCAAACGCCACTGCCAGGGCCAAAGGCCAGCTCAGCCAGACAGAAAGGGGCAGTGCTGGGCACTGCTTCCATGGCAGCCCTCCCTGGGACACCACACCTGGGTCACCTGTTGTTTTGGTTTAGGGTAAATTTGGGTGAAAACTTTTGAATGGGGAGCAAATTTAAATGGCCTTCCCCCCAACCGGTCTGGTAAAGAACTTTCTCAGAGAAAAGTTGAAAAAAATATTTTACTTAACAAACAAAGTGCATACAAATATAAAGAATAAATAATATGAAACAATAAAACCTCTCAATAAAAAAATAAAACAAATAAAGTGCATATATGTATAAAGAATGAATACTATGAAACACTAAAACTTTTTGTTCTGAAGTTAGAGGGTAAATTGACAAAGTTCTTGCTATGGATGCAAATTGGCTTTTTTTCAGTTTTTTATTAATTTTAGTTTTTCTGGTGCTGTTGGAAAATGCTGAGGTCTAGGCCCCAGTGGGCTATAGGTTTAAATTTTTAGTGGGTTATTTGGTTTTGGTGGTGTGGTTTGTTGTTGTTGTTGTTGTTTTGTTCTTTTTAAGTTTAGAGTAGGTTTAAATAGTTTTAAGAAAAAAAAGGAAAAAAAAAGTTTAGGGAATATTTCAGTTTTAGTTAGTTGAAACTAACTAAAAGCAAAAAAAAATTTTTGTAGCTTTTTAAGCTTTTGTTGAACACAGCTTTTGTTGTCTGGAGAAGAATGTGTGGGATTTAGGTAGTTTTTTAAAATACACTTGGCGTTTTTCTTTGTTCTTAGAAATAGTTTTAAATCACAGAACTTTATATACAACACAAACAGAACAGACGATTGGGGATACAAGCATTATAAAGTTACTTTAGGATATTTTACTCTTTATCCCCATATTGTCAACTTACTAAAACTAATATATATATTTTATCTCTGAACACACATACAGTACACATACATATATATTAATAAAAACAATATACAATATACAGCTATATACAGACAATGGCAGTGACATTTAGTACACAGTGATCATTACACACAGTTCTTACTTTAAAATCAGATCTCCTTGAGGTGCACATTGTGTGGTTTTATCTTTTTGCATTACTTACTATGTGTAACTCAGTTCTTGAGTAAAGACAATCCCACGGATGGGTTTGTCTGTACTTGAAGTAGAATTGATTTAAACTGTCTTTCTTAACAAACTCCTTACATGTACTACTGGGACTTTATCTCCTGTATGTGGGAGCTTAGACTGGGTAGGGCTTGCTCTGCTGGTGGAACTTTGGGTGTTAACTGACCAGATGGTTTTTGTTAGATGCTGTTTTTATTTTTGAAAGATTTCTTATGTAGTGTTTCTAGGTGGTTTTTAACAGTCTATTGTATTTTTTTACTTTCTTTGAAGTTGGTATATGGTAGGGAATATGGTACACTTAATGCTATGTTCTTTCGTTTAGTTGTTGATGAGGTTGTTTTTGAAATGATTCCTATTGTTTGATTTAATTCTTTTAGGGGTACTATGTCTTTAAAGAACTTGGTTTTTTTAAGGTTTAGCATGGTGTTATGGGTTGTAGCATGAGGTACAGGGTAGGTTTTTAGCTATTTTGTGGTGGCTTTTATTATTGTGAGTATGTAGTGCTTACTTTGGGATGTTTAGGGTAGTATAATATAATTAATTTTCTAGGTAATTCTATATTTGTATTTGGATTATTGCTTGCTATATTATAAGGGCTTTATTTGTCTGGATTGCTTGACTGTAGTATACGTTTTACAGTTATGGATAACTTGAGAAATACTCCTCATGGTTAGATTTATTTTTTGGTTTTGTGCTTACTTATAGGTGGTATCTTTAATATTTAGGGGACACTGAACATTTTTTAAAAGTGATGTAACTGATTTAAAAGAGAAGAAGGAAAGGAGAGGTTGAAAAGCCTCAGCCCCTACTTTTCTTCTAACAAACCGGGTGTAAATATTGATAAATTTTTAAACCATGTTGTTGGAACGAGGATGTAGGGTAGGACGAAGAAACGATAAAAGAAACATACTTGGCACAAACTCTAGTATTTTATAAACTTTGTGTAAATTTTGATTACTGAGCTTAATAAAATTGTTATTTTAATATGTGTAATTTCAGTGTAAAATCTATGGCTTAGGGACAGCACTGGAGTTATTTTTGGATAAAATAAATTTAGGGACTGGAAAGGTACTAAAACTTTAAAAAAGCTTGGGGAATAGAAACACAGAAAGGACTTTATTCTAAGACATATTAGGAATTTAAGAAGTAACATGGCTAATGACTGTTTTATTTTTATATAAAGGACAACTAAAATGCAATTATTAATCAATACAATTTTTTTTGTTTTCCACTCTCTTGAGTGTCAATAACAAGGTATTATCCTGGTTTAGGGCAAATTTGGGAGAAAACCCCTGAATGGGATCACTCCGGGGAGCAAACCCAAATGGCCCCTTCCCTGAACCGGTCCAGTAAAGAACTTCCTCAGAGAAAAGTGGAAAAAACTATTTTACTTAACAAACAAAGTGCATAAAAATATAAAGAATAAATAATATGAAACAATAAAACCTCTCATTCTGGAGTGAGATGGCAAATTGAGAAAGTCCTTGCCGTGGGTGTAGCTCGGCTCTCTCTCAGTCTCTCCTCAGTCCCAGTCCCTCCGGCGCTGCTGGAAAATGCCGAGGTCCAGGCCCCGGTGGGCCACAGGTGCAGCCCCCAGTGCTCCCCTGGGTTTTCAGTCCAGAGCAAGTTTAAAGATTTCCAAGAAAAAAGGGAAAAACCCAGTCCAGGGAACTTCTCTGCCCTAGCTAGCTGAAACTAACTAAAAGCAAAAAGATCTCTGTCCTGCAGTCACTCCAAGCCTCCGCCGAACACCCGGTCCAGAGAAGAATGTGGAGGAGTCAGGCAGTTTTCTCAAAACCAACTCTGCGCTTCTCCTTGCTCTTAGAACCAGTCTTAAAGGCACAGGACTCAATATACAGCACAAACAGAACAGACGATTGGGGATACAAGCATCATAAATGTTCTGGGAAAAAAGAGAGAGTCAGAGACTTGCTCTTTTTTATGTTTCTTTATTATCAAGATTGGCCCTTTGGCAACGCGGAGGAGGAGGTACACACAGCTTCGCTTCACAGCAAAGCTGGGGACTCCCACACCCCTCGCGGGCTTTTTCCCCTTGCCGGGGAGTCCGTTTCGCTTCGCTGATCAGGGGTCATCCAGCGATGGGGGACTCCTCCTCAGGTCACGGCGACTAAATAGAGCTGCTTCAGCGGACCCCCGTACCTTTTGCACTAGTTTAAAGTGAGACTTCAGTCCTGGACTCCACCTTGGTTCCCTGCTTTTCAGGGTCTCCCATTCTTGAGCCATTCTCAGAATCCCAGTGTTCTTTTTATTTGCATATTCAGATGCTATCTGAAGAATGGGAGCAGAGATACAGGTAATAAGGTGAATTCTTAATTAACAAACAAGTAAATAAGGTGATTAATCAATATTAAAACAGGAATAAGGCAAATTCTTTATACAGAACTAGCATTAACAATCTTAATGGAATTACTTAACAATTAAGTAACTAAAACATAGATCATTTGAATAGAACTTGTTTATAACAACTCCCCCCTCTATTTCTTTGATCGAGCTTTAGCTCGCATCAATTTGTTACCTCTTCTTCTTGAAAATAAATTTTTCTACATTTTTGGAACTTCTCATATATTTCTTTGGCATTCTCATGTTCGGGTTCTTGACTCTCTATTACCATCATTTTGGTTTGTTTTTGACTGGTTGCTTTAGGGATCTGGATACTGGCTTGGACTGTGGAGGTAATTGTTCGAATTAGATATGGGATTAGACAGGGTAAAAACATTAACCCGGTGATTGAGCAAATTATCATAAACCCAGCTTTCTTCCACCAATCCCCCTTGAATGACCAAAAACTATTCCACCAGTTGGTGTCCATTAGAGGAGTCCACTCTTGATTTCCCACATAGGCTAGCTTTCTGATTTCTTTTGAGATGTTTTTAATTACTGTGCTTTTATCATCAATTTCTAAACAACATTCAGACGAATTAAATTTACCACAGATTCCTCCTTCATCTGCTAAAAGGTAGTCTACAGCCAGACGTATTTGGTATATTACAGCTCTTGTTTGTGTTAGTTGGTCGCTGATGTGGTCTAATGCTAGAGCTGTTCGGTTAGATACCATTTCTAGGACAGCCTGGAGCCTAATGATTCTATTTAACATGTAGATTGGAGTGCGATACCCCCAGGACCCGTCCTGTGCCCATGTAGCTGGTCCATAGGTTTTAATGATTTCTTCTGGGGTCCATATTTTTCCTTTCCATTTTTGGTCTCCACCAATTGTTAGAGTATCTCTTTTCTTTCGTTCGACTTTTCCCAGATTGTCATATACTGGGACTCCTAGGTGTGCTCCTAATCTCTTGGGTAATAGGAAGAAAGCTGGCTTTATGATCCCTATTGTACAGCTTCCCGACCAATCCCCAGGCAATTTTGTATAAGCAGTATCCCCACAGATCCAGAACAGGTGATTTGGAGCTTCCCAGTAATCTTCCCTAGTTTCAAAAGGCTGTTGCCAAAACCGAGACAGTTCTTTTATTCCCCAAAAAGGATTTATAGCTTTGTCAATACATTCATATAATTCATACCTCTCATTATAGATACATTTTTCCGTGTTCTCAGTTGACCAATACTTGTTAGGCCCTTTGGGAACCCATTTAGCACTTGAGTTTATCACTATTATATACCTTTTACACATTAATTTTCCTACACGGGTTTGATACCTGGTTCCTGTCCTCATGATACATTCTTCCCCAATGATTTTAGATTTGAGATCCCACTTCTCTCTTCCTCTTGTTCTTAGACTTCGTGTATTCTGTTCAGTTTGCTTCCATTTTAGAATTTCTAGAGGGCTTAAACTAATTCCCTCCCAAGGCCATATTTCAGACATTTGTGTACCTCCACATATCCAGCACTCGGTTAAATTTAATTCTCGACTGATTCTTTCTACTAAGTCAATGAACAGGTTTTTTCCTGATGGGATGTCTAGGCTTTTTTCAAATTTTGTTGTCAACACTTTTTCTTTTATTATATCTCTCAATCCTTTGTGATCTGCTTCAAAGCATAACCAAGTATCTCCTATAGGACATTCCCCAAATAGGCGCTGTGCATAACTAGCTGTGTTTTTTGTGGTCCAATAAACTTTTCCATCCTCTTGGCAAGTATTCAACTGGGAGTGGTCAAAGCAGTTTGGGTTCACGTTAGTATGGACCCTGAATAAGGATCTGAGATCCTCTCCATCGTACACTGGATGGTAGCAGTTAGTACAGGCTTTTGTTTCATAGGTGTGCTTTATGAACATCATCAGTACGATCCCTCCCAAGAGTCCGGTATGGGCCATCCTTCCTGGATCTCTTGCTCCACCCGGCCTTGCCTCTTGGAGTGGAGAGGTCTCCTCAAGAACCCACTTACATGCTTCCACTTCCCTTCCCTATTAATTTAGTTGCCTTTAGAGAACGTTCTGTAGGAGATTCCCCCTTTTTTTTTTTTTCTAAAAAAACTTATACTCTTTTAATTTATCTATTTCTTGAACTTGTTCAAACTGCTACATATAGAACTTAAACAACTTTTAAAAATTACATATAAGAAAACTTATACTTTTTAATATATCTATTACTTAAACTTATTTAAATCACTACTTATAAAACTTAAACAATCTTTAAAATTAACACATAAAATACCTTATACTTTTCTAATATATCTATTAGTTATTAAAATTGCTACTTATAAAACTTAAACAATCTTTAAAAATTAACAAAAAAACCTTATACTTTTCTCATATATCTATTACTTAAACTTATTTAAATTGCTACTTACAAAAACTGACTTAGGTTTACATAAATTAACTCCTATTGTGCTCCCCTCCCCCTTTTTTGAGTCCATTGATTATGGGAGAGGCAACTGAAAAAAGGTTTTCACAGTCTCTGTTATCTCTTATTTCTTTTTAAAGGTTAATTTCAAGTCTTTCGGGTGTGGTGTTACTGTCCACTCGGTTTCATCCGGTGAGGGTGCTGAACTCGGGTTCTCTCCAGGAGGGGGTACTGGCCCTTTAACTCTGGTGATGTGGGTCCATCCTTTTTCTTTAGTGCGCACTGCTGTGTGAGTTGTTAACAGTACTTGGTAGGGACCTTCAAACTTCGGGGTCATGTGGGTATTAGTCCACGTTTTGATCAATACCCAATCTCCAGGATTGATATTATGCACGTTTGCATCCAAAGGGGAAGTTTGAGGAAGATAGCCTTTCTTTCTGAGATTTTCTAGGGTTTGTCCAATGGTTTTTAGATATTTTCTAGTGACTTCCTCTCCTTCCAGGTAGTCTTTAGAACTATAAGGAGATAACAAAAAGGGAAGCCCAAATAACATTTCATATGGTGACACTCCTATATCTGCTCGTGGCTGTGTTCTGATTCGTAATAATGCTAGGGGTAAGCATTTAAGCCAATTTAGTTGAGTTTCTGCTATTAGTTTAGTCAGTACATTTTTAATGGTCTTGTTCATCCTTTCTACTCTGCCTGAGCTTTGGGGATGCCATGGGGTGTGTAACCTCCATTTTATCCCTAAGGCTTGTGTTACCTGTTGTAGAATTTGTGCTGTGAAATGTGGCCCTCTGTCTGAATCAATATTATTTATCAGCCCATACCGAGGGAGGATATCTTCTAATATTATTTTTGTTACTACTTCTGCTGTTTCCCTTTTTGTAGGGAATGCCTCTACCCAATGGGTAAGGTGATCTATGATCACTAGCAAGTGTTTGTAACCTTGAACAGGGGGCATCTCAGTAAAATCAATTTGCACGTTCTGGAAGGGCCTTAAGGCTAACTCCCTCCCTCCAGGCTCAGTTTTTCTCATAACTTTTTGATTTATTTTCTGACATATTATACATCCTTGAGTAACTGCTTTTGCTAATTCGTGTACTCCAATACATAGGTTTTCCCTTAGGAAATGGTCACATAACCCCTGGGTTCCCCAGTGGGTTAGATTATGTATTTCTGTAAGTATTTTTCGGGCTAGGGCTTTATTCAAGAATTTCCGTCCATCAGCTGTTAACCACACTCCATGCTCCCCCTGGTGTAATCTTAATTCTTTTATTGCTTTCTGCTCTTTTTCACTAAACACTTGCTCTATCTTTTCTTCTTCTTTTCTTGATATTTTCTCAAATTTGAGGATTTTTACTGGTTCTCCTGGTTCTAAAGCTGCTTCTCTGGCTGTTTTATCAGCTAACTGGTTTCCCCTTATCTCGGGCATATCTCCCTTTTGATGCCCTTTTATGTGGACTACTGCAATTTCTACTGGTTTTTGTAAAGATTTTAATACTGACTTTATTAGTTCTGTGTGTATTAAGTCTTTCCCTTTTGAATTTAAATATCCCCGTCCTTCCCAAATTTTCCCAAATGTGTGCACAATACCAAAGGCATATCTAGAGTCTGTGTAAATGGTCCCTCGGTCATCTTTAAGTAAGTCTAGCCCTCTCTTTAGTGCATATATTTCACAGCACTGCGCTGACCAATTACTTGGTAACTTTCCCTTTTCTAAGACTTCCATTTTCTCTCCCTCAGTCACAGAGTATCCGGATGTTCTTTTCCCTTCCACCACTCGGGATGACCCATCTGTGAACAATACTCTCCCATATGGGAGGGGTGTGTCTTCTAAATCTTCTCTCACTTTTGTCTGCATATCAATGAGTTCTAGGCAATGGTGTTCTATCTCTTCAGTGGGCTCACCAGAGAGAAATTGGGCTGGATTTAAGCTTTTTGATGTTGTTAGTTCTAGGTTATCTGTATTTATTAGTATAATTTCATATTTTAGGATTCTAGAATCTGTGAGCCACTTTTGAGCTCTTTGGCTTAAAATTGTTTTCAAATCATGTGGAGTATGTATCTTTATCTTTCCCTGTAATGTTAACTTTTGAGCCTCTTCTATCAGAATAGCTGCAGCTGCAACTCCCTGGAGGCAAGCTGGCCATCCCCTGGCCACTGGATCTAATAGTTTTGATAAAAATGCTACAGGTTTTCGGTATCCTCCCCATTCTTGGGTTAAAACTCCATATGCTATTCCTTTCTCGGTGTTTACAAACAAATCAAACTCCTTTTTAAGATCTGGTAAGCTTAAAACTGGTGCTGAGGATAATTTCTCTTTTAGGTCTTGTAGCTGCTTCTCATCACTCTCTGTCCAATTCATTGGTTCCTGGTCTATTAATTTATCATAAAGAAATTTGACCCCTTGAGTGTACTTATCTATCCAGTGCTTGCAGTATCCAAACAGGCCTAGAAGTTTCCTTATGTCTCTCTTAGTTTTTGGAGGTGATATAGATACTATTCCTGAAATTCTTGCAGGGCTTAACCTTTTACTCCCCTTTTTTAATTATGTGTTCTAAAAAAGTGACCTCAGTTTCCACAAACTGTAGTTTACTTTGAGATACTTTTAACCACTTTTCTCCAAAAAAGTTTAAAAGTTGCATACTTACATCTTTAACTTCTTTCTCCATCTCCTTTCTTCTCGATTTGGGTCTCACCCTGGGTAATCTCCAGGTGGCCCCAACCTATTTTCCCTTTCCCAGATTCTGATACTTGCTGTTTCGATCATTCGTATTTCCTCAGGGGAGAACAAGATGTTTAATATAGAATTTAACTCTCCCTATGTATAAACATTGGGTCCAAGGAATTTGTCTAACCGTGTGGCAATATCTATGCAATCTGCAACTAAATTTCCTAGCTCTTTCTTAAATCCTCTTACCTCAGAGGCTGTTAATGGGGCATTTACAAATCCTACTCCTCCAATCACTCCTCCCATAGGCACTTCCCTGAGGGGAAAAAGTCCTTCTGGCTTTAAGGCTTTTGACCTGGTGTTGCAATAGGGTCCCTCACTCTCATTATTAACTGATAACACTGTCTGGGTCAGGGATTCCTGGGGGTTTCCAGGAGAATGGGATGACTCACGGGAGTCTGTAGAGGTTTTGGTTATCTCCCAATTAGGGGGTGGCAGGGGAATTGCTGTAGGTGCTGGGGAAGTAGTAAGATCTGTAGGAGGAGAAGGAGAGGATGGTACTGTGGGAGGAAGGGGGACTAGGGAAGAGGTTGTGTTTTGGGAAACTGAAGGGGTTATAACTGGAGCTAAAGAACCTTGACTTTGATTTAGGCTCGAGGAAGCTTTAACTGGTGTTGTTAAGGGATGGAGGGAGGAGGCTAATAACGACTGAGGAAGGACGGTATTGGAAGGAGGTGGCAAAGGGGCTGTTGGGAGAGTAGGGGGAGAAGGTACTAAGGATTGAGGAGGAGAGGTGTTAAGGAGGGGTGATGATGGAACCACTGGGAGAAGAGGAAGAGAGGGTTCTGAAGGAGTTTGAGTTTGACTCAGGGAAGTGAGTAGGGGAACTGGGACAGGATTTTAAAGGACTTGGGGCACTTCTGGGTAAACTGGAGGGGGTAAATGGTCTAGAGGGTCCCATCTTTGATTAGTTTCTTTTCTTTCTTCTTTCTCTTCCTTTCTTTCACACCTTTCTTTTTCTTGTAATTTGCAGACTTTTATATTCTCTTTACTCGTGGCTCTCTTTTGCCAACAAGCAGCATAGGCTAATTGATTTACGTCTGGATCTTCCTGAGTTCTTAGGTACTGATTTAACTGATAGCACATCCACTCATCATGTGTTCCAAACCATGGCCACTCTCCTGGTAATTTTAATTTTGGCCAGACTTCTGTGCAATAAAACACCATTTTAACCTGATCTAGTCCTCTTGTGGCCTCTAAAGAATCCCATTTAGCTAAAAGTTGTTCTAAGGGACTACCAGGTGGAATACTCTTCACTTTGTTATTTTCCTTTGGGGATTTCTTCTTCTTACTAGTACATTGTCCCATTTTCTTTAAACTGAAAAAAAATTTCAAAGGTGCCCTCTACTGACGGGCAACACAGGTTTTTTAAGCAAAAAAAATTCTTCGGCTTTTCTCACTCTGCTTCAAATCTCTTGACTTAATTCTTGAACACTTCAACATAAAACTTCTAAACTTTATGCTTTTCTACTCTTTCCTACACTTTTGCTTTCATTTAGGGAACAAACTCTCTCTCTTTCTACTCACTTTCTCCAACCTTCCTCACTTTCTTGGACGCTCACACTTTACTCACACCAGGGGCTCAGACTCTCCTCTGACCCCTTTGAGGTGAGTCCTAATGACCTCACCTCCTATGTACCCCCGCGCCTTGCCTCACCCCTGAGACTCTGGACACGCTTTGCGGCGCACGACAGGGTCCCTAGTACTGGCATCCCCTTCCGGGCCTCAGGGCCTTCCCACGCCTTAGCCCCCGCCGGGCCGGACACCTTCAGTCCGAACTCTGGACTAGACTGCCCTGTCACTAGTACCGTTCCCCTCTTCACTTTTTGAAACGGAGGTAAGAGGTCAAGACTCCGCACGGGTTACCTGGGGGGGTATCCCTTCCTTGTTTCCAAGGATCAACCCGAGCAGGGCCCGACCCCTTTGCCTTCCACCAGGACTGGCTTGACTACTTCTCCCCAGCGAAGCAGCCTCGGCAAGAGGGATGAGTGTGTGTGTGCAGGATGCCCGCCTTGCCTCCAAGCTGACTCCCCACCCCGGTGTCCTCGGGCTATGGGTTTACGGCCTCCTCCCTGAGACCGTGGCAGCACACCCTCTCCGGTGCGTCTGGCTCAGTCCTGGGAAGCAGGGACTCTCATGAGCTCTCGGCACCCGCAGTGTCTGGGGACACCCCGTCAACCCTGGTACGGTTTTCCCGCCCCTCCAGGGATTCTAACCCCTCCTAGGCTACTCGAGCCCTTAAGGGGGGGACCTGCCCCTAATGCGTGCCACTCACACTCTGTTTTCCCCTGCACGCCCGGGGGGGGTCTTTCTGCCCCTAAGGAGACGCCTCACTCACTAGTTCCTTTCGCTTCCCCCTTTTCCCGGCCGACCCCCACGAGGAGGTCTGAAACCGCAGTACCGAGGGGTCCACACTCAGTTCTGGGGGTCCAAGCTGCCGGCCCCCGACTCTCTCACACTCCCACTCGCACGTCTCCTTTACCCGCCGCCGGAATGCTCACCCTCCGGCGCTCCTCCTCGTTGCTAGTCCCAGTCTGCTTCCGCTTGGCCAGCTGTCCCGGAGGTCCAAAGGGCGAGCGGCCGTCCCGTCTTTGGTCCCTCTTCAGGCGTGGCCAGATCCCGGATGAGCCCCAAAAATTGTTCTGAAAAAAAAAGAGAGCCAGAGCGACTGGAGACTTGCTCCTTTTTATGTTTTTATTATCTAACTTGGCTCTGGGGGAGCTTGCTTGCTCCCTTGGCAACGTGGAGGAGGAGGTACACACAGCGGCGCTTCACAGCAAAGCTGAGGACTCCCACACCCCTCGTGGGCTTTTTCCCCTTGCCAGGGAGCCGTCTTCGCTTTGCTGGTCAGGGGTCATCCAGCGATGGGGAACCCCTCCTCAGGTCATGGCAACTAAATAAAGCTGCTTCGGCAGACCCCCCTACCCCCTGCACTAGTCTAAAGTGCAACTTCAGTCCTGGATTTTACTTTGGTTCTCTGCTTTAAGAGTCTCTCATTCTTGAGTAGTTCCCAGAATTCCAGTGTTCTTTTTATTTGCATATTCAGACCCTATCCGACGAATGGGAGCAGAGATATACAGGTAACAGAGTAAACTCTTACTTAACAAACAGAAGTACATGAGATGATTAATAAATATTAAAACAAGAATAAGGCAAGTTCTTGAAACAGAACAAGCATTTACAACCTTAATGGAATTTTAACAATTAAGTAACTAAAACATAGATCATTTGAATAGAACTAATTTATAACACCAGGTCTTGTGTGCGTGCAGGTCTGAGAACTGAGGGATGGAAGAGTTCTGCTGGGGGGAAGTTCTCTTTTTCTTGTTTGTTTTTCTGTTTGTATTTTTGTTTGGTTTAGTTTATTTTTCTGTTCTTTTGTTGTGCTTGTTTTTGTTGGTTTTTGGGAGAGCTTTTTTTTTTTTTTTTTTTTTTTGGGTGGTGGGAATTTTTGGTTTTGTATGTGTTTTTTTCTGTATGTTCACTTTTTGGGTCCTTTTCTTTTTTTTTTTTTTTTTTTTTTTAATATTAACTCCCCCTGTCAGCTCTGGGCAGAGCTCTGTAACTCTATGTGACACTTGCCTGTGGCACTGTGGAGGTGGCCAGGGGGACCTTCCCCGAGCTGTGTGCACAGCAATGCACATCAGCCCAGGCCGGGGGTGCTCAGTGCCCGGTCAGTTTTGCTCTCTGGCTGTGGCTCTGGACGCTTCCCTTGGAGCGTCTCCAGGCAGGGAACGTTGGAGCTGTCACCACCGTGGTGTCACAGAGAGGGGAACGCTGGGGCTGTCCCGCTCCTGCCCCGGCCCCAAGAGCTCTGCCAGCGCCTGGAGGAGACACAAAGGCTGAGCCCAAGGGTGAGAACTGCAGAAGGGGCTGAGCTGGGAGGGAGGCAGCAGGATCATGGAGTCCAGGCCCTGGCCCTGCACAGACAGCCCAACAGTGGCAGCCTGGGCATTCCCGGGAGCAGTGTCCAAAGGCTCCTGGAGCTGCGGCAGCCTCGCAGCTGTGACCATTCCCTGGGGAGCCTGGTGAGTGGTCAAGCCCCCCTGTAGGGGAAGAAGCTTTTGCTGGTCTCCAGCCCGCAGCTGGCCTGGCCCAGCCCCAGCCGTTCCCTGGGGTGCATTCCCTGCTGGCCCCGGGGCAGAAGTCTCAGCTGCCCCTGCTGCTGTCCCTGGGCAGGAGGCGCAGCCCCCGGGAGCTCTGAGCTCCGTCTGCTGGGCTGCGGCCGAAGCGAGCCAGTGCCGGCAGAGCTCTGGGGAAAGGTCCCGGCCCTGGCTTGGGGCTGGGCCAGTGGCCCAGGGAGCAAATCAACTTGCAGCTGCTGCCCCAGAGCAGGGAAGAGCAGGAATTGCTGGCTGGGAGAGACTCTTGCCAAGGGCCTGCAGTGCCACGACACAGGCCATGGCTGGACACTGCTTGGGGCCAGGGTGAGCTGGGATGTGGGGATGGACTTGTTCCCTGGGAGGGCGGTGGGGCCCTGGCACAGAGTGGGCAGAAAAGCTGCGGCTGCCCTGGAATGGCTGGAAGTGTCCAAGGCCTGGTTGGGGAGGACTTCCTGCCCTGAAGACATGGCATAGTCTGGTCTAGTGTGGCCAGTATAATGTGGGGATTGCAGTGTGAGGGGTTTTGTGAAAGTAGGGAGGGGTAGGGATTGCAGTGGGGGGATGGGGTGTTTTGGGCTGTTGGAGCAGGGGGCGGAAAAGCAAGAGGCAGTTTTGGGGGGTGCTGATGGTTGTAGCAATTGTGTAGCAGGGCTGAGGTGGAGTGGCAGTGAGTTTGGGAGGGTATAGGCAGCTGGGAAGGAAGGAAGGAAGGAAGGAAGGAAGGAAGGAAGGAAGGAAGGAAGGAAGGAAGGAAGGAAGGAAGGAAGGAAGGAAGGAAGGAAGGAAGGAAGGAAGGAAGGAAGGAAGGAAGGAAGGAAGGAAGGAAGGAAGGAAGGAAGAGAAAGAGTAAGAGAAAGGAAGGAAGGAAGGGAAGAGAAAGGAAATAGGGAAAGAGCAACAAAGAGAAAGAAAAAGAAAAAAAGGAAAGAAAGAAATCAGGTTTTTCAGCATCTGGAGCCTGAAATCTGGTGTTTCCTGACACAGTCAGAGTGCAGATCCAGAAATGCCCCGGTGCTGGCACAGCCCAACTGCAGCAATTTGCTGGTAGAAAAAGCCAAACTGCGGTTATTTCCCAGTGCCGGCACCGGCACTGCCCAGATCTGGTCCATTGGCGGTGCCAGGACTCCAGATGCAGCCGTTTGCCATCAGCTAGATCTGGTAATTTCCTGCTACTGGGGCAGACGTGTGGTCTGGATGTATAGGAAAGCTGAACCTGAGCCAGGATCTTCCCTTGGCTGCAGCAGAGGCTGGGTGTGCAAAGGCCTTCCCAGTGCTGTGCCCATGGCCAGGAGGGATTGTGCCACAGGAGCTGAGCCTGAATTTCTTCTCCCAGGCAGCTTTAGCGCACAGAACATAGGGAATGCAGAGCTGACTCTCAGCTTTCTGCAGTCCTCTAGAGGAATGCTGTGTGGAAAGCAGCCTGGGAGCAGACTTGATGTGCCAGAGGTGGGCAATTGAGAGCCCTTTTCTCCCCTGTGGCCTGAGGCTCTGGCCCTTGCTCTTTGCAAGCACCCTAGAGCTGCCTGCCAAGGGGCCTTTTTCACTGGCATGAGAGGAGTCCTGTTACAGGGCTGTCCTCAAGCTGCTTTTGCAGCAGATGTGTCTGAGGAATGGTCATTGCTTGCAGTCTCAAGTGCTGTGTGTGAGGGCAGCTGAAAGCAGTGAAGGAGGCAGCAGCTCTGCTGGGGGCAGAGTTGTCTTTTTCTTGGTGGGGTTTTATTTCATGGGTTTGTTTGTTTTGGGTTTTGATTGGTTTTGTTTTTTGGTTTGGTTTTGGTTTTTTTTGGTTTTGTTTTTTTTTTCTATGAAGTGTTTTGTTTGAATTTGGTTATGGTTTTAGTTTTGTTTGTTATTCTATTAACTTTCCCTGTCAGCTCTGGGAAGAGCTCTGTAACTCTATGTGACACTTGCCTGTGGCACTGTGGAGGTGGCCAGGGGGACCTTCCCCGAGCTGTGTGCACAGGAATGCACATCAGCCCAGGCCGGGGGTGCTCAGTGCCCGGTCAGTTTTGCTGTCTGGCTGTGGCTCTGGACGCTTCCCTTGGAGCGTCTCCAGGCAGGGAACGTTGGAGCTGTCACCACCGTGGTGTCACAGAGAGGGGAACGCTGGGGCTGTCCCGCTCCTGCCCCGGCCCCAAGAGCTCTGCCAGCGCCTGGAGGAGACACAAAGGCTGAGCCCAAGGGTGAGAACTGCAGAAGGGGCTGAGCTGGGAGGGAGGCAGCGGGATCATGGAGTCCAGGCCCTGGCCCTGCACAGACAGCCCAACAGTGGCAGCCTGGGCATTCCCGGGAGCAGTGTCCAAAGGCTCCTGGAGCTCTGTGTCATTAGTGGGACAAGACCTCAACTCAAGGGGGAAAACATCACTGTTATAGTGACACCAGTCTGTTTTCACAGGAAGGACAGTAGAGACAAATGTCACAGGGACCATAGCCTACATATGGCAGAAGGGGCTCCAGCAGCTATCCCAACAAATTCAAACTGAAGCAAACCTTCGAGAACTTAAAGGTCTCCATGCAGCGTGACCTCCAAATGCTCAAAACAGAGCTGGAGAGCAAACTAGGTGAGCAGAACCATTTCCACAACAGGCTTTCCTACCTCTGAAGGCAAAGACTGCTCTACAGGCAAATTGTCCTGTGAGCTTGTCCTCCACAGCTCCTCAAGGGGGATGGGGAAAGACAGCCCTTACATGGGAAGCAGGTTTTGTGCTCTGTGGCACCACACTGCCTTCATGACAAAGAGTGTTATCTCCCAGGAGTGCTCTCTGGAGAGAGAAAGTGGGATCATTCCTGCCCTCCATGCTGCCCACCAGGCCTCACCCAAGCCATTAGGTGTTACCCTGGTTTTTCTGAGTTTTTTATAGCCTTTTGAGTTTTCATAAAATGGAGTCAGATCTTTTTAGTTACTGTACAATATTAAAAGCAGTTCTACCTTTTTCCTACATATGTAACATTAAAAAATCCTTTGTTTTTCATTCTCTGTCCTTTGTTTGCATATTTCTAACCTGAAAACAATTGTAACTGACAGTTGGGCTAGCCACTTGGCTGAAAGGTGAAAAACCCCAGAAGCCAATCTTCTGCTAGACCCACAAATGTATAAAAAGTAAGAAATAAAACAAAGAGGCTCTCTCTCCGCTCTGTCTCAGCCTTGAGCTGGACGGAGGAACCTCTGCGCTGGAAAATATCTCTCCGTATGACTGCTTTGTGTGTCTCGGTAACAACTAGGAAGACCCATGAGGCCTGGGAGAGCCCTAAGAGATGCCCTGACAGGGGGATTTTATATCAGAGCTTTTGGGCATTGTCATAACAGATCAATGGTGTCTCCCTCAAGAAAACCATTACTTGGTCCCAGTCAGTAGCCATTCACACTCTTTATTCTGGGCTTTTAGATAAGGAGCTAATTTTAAATCTGCTTGACTATAGCCAGGGCTAACTTCTGGAAGTGAAATAGCTTTCTCAGGTATTAATAACAGGATGCCTTCTTGTGCAACATCTTGTGCAACTTTATCTGCAAATCTGCTCTGGGTTTTTTTTTCTGCATTGTAGCTGTTTCACCCCTGCCTGCCGGGAGGTCCCACAGTCCACTGCAGCTGCAGAGTTTCTTGCTGCCTCTTTCTTGCTGTCCTGGGGGAGCCCACCCTGTCGTTCTGGCCTGATGCTTCTGAGGTTTCCTGCTACAGCCCCTTTCGCTGTCCAGAGGGGGTGCCAAGATAGGGTCCCCCTGTGAATTTGTAAAGGAAGCGCCTTCTCCCTCCCATCCTGCCGGCTGCGCCTGCCATCGTCAAGGTGGACAAAGATGGCTGGACCCGTGCCACAGCGCCCCCTGCAGCTGTGGGGGAATCACTGCACCTGCCCTACCCAGCTGGGAGCCACCAGCGCCCCTGTCGGCTCTGAGTGTAACTGCAGCAAAGGGCAAAGTGCCTGCGGACGAGAGAAGGCTCGTACTGTTTTGTTGGTTGGTTTTTTGTTTGGGTTTTTATTTGTTTTTTGGGGAGGGCTGTGTAGTTTTAAGGTTCCACAATTTCAATATCTAGCATTAAGCCTTTTTTTTTTTTTTAATAAAAGGGGTTGGGGGGAGGGTTCACTTTCATCTCCTGGTATCTATTTCTCTGTTTGGCAGAAGAAAACAGAGTTATTCTCCTTAGAGGAAACACTCATTCCGGGCGTTTTCTCCTCAAATATGTCTTGCAACTCAGATACACAGCAGTCGCTTCGAGGCCAAAATCTGAGTCACAGGCAGTTTTCCGCTCTTTATGTCTAGACTTGACCAAGAAATGTCCTGCGGTGGGATGCCCCTTTACTACAGTCACTGCAATAACCAATGGCAAACTGACTCCTTACTGAGGCTTTCCCCAGGAGAAGCCACATTTCTTCTGCTGCAGGGCAGCCTGTTCTTTTGGGATCCAGTGGGCACAGGGAAATGGTCTTCACTTTTATGTCTAAAGTTAGTTGTTAGAGGTTTTTGAGTGGTTATATCAGTCTTTTTCAGATCAAGAGTGTTGGTTGGGGGCTCACTCTTTTGGCATTGGTCTTTTAGTATTTGTATTGAGTTCTTCCATGGTGTATTAAATACCACTAAGTTACATAGTTCGTACTTGTTATCTTGTTTTAATTTCACCACTATGTTATATTTGATTCCTCCTGCAACTTGCTTTTCTGCCTTTATGACCTTTACAATTTGGCTTGGGAACAGATGGAAATTACTTTTGTCATGCTGGGCAATAGCATATCGGAGCATCTTCTGCACTGCTGCATCTGTTTCTGGGTGTTCTATTGTCTGGACCACGGTCTGGGTGGTGATGATAAAAACAATCAGCAGGAGAATATGCCTTGTTTTCATACTTTGGCTCTTTTTGTAGGAGGGTGGGTTAGTGTTCTATATGAATAAAAACCAACAATTTAGTAGTTTAACAAACAGAAGAGATATTTTTAAATAAAGTTAACAACGCAGCTTGGGTAAAAGGATTTTGTGGGAGAGGGTAAGGAAATAAGGGTAAGGAATAAAGGGTAAGGAAAGAAATCACTTATTTTCTTAGTTTTTGTTACATCCAGTAGGCCTTGCTTGTCTTGTCTGTTGTCTGGTCACAGGACACTGAGCTGTCTTTTGTGGGACTGGCCATCTTCTCCTCCTCTTCCAAGCGGCTGTCTGCTGCACCTTTGGTGACTCTGTATTTTGCTCAGAATTGGCTTTATTAGTATCTATGGGTCCTAGGTAAGGTTTGATGCTCTTTGCGGGAAGCCACCTAGGGCCTGTAGGCATGGATATGCATGCGTACCCTCTACCCCAGGTAATAAACCAAAGAGGGCCTGATATTTGATGTGTTTCTGGGTCCTTGATCAACACAGGCGGCTTCTCTTCAAGCTTAGCTCGGGCTGAATTCGAGAAGGGCCTGATGACGGGGGGCATTAAGCTCAGTGCTTGAACAATTTAGGAAGTTAATTACATCAAGTGCCTTGCAGAGCCTCTCAGTGGGAGGAAGTGTCTCTGTACCTCCCCGCTGTTGGTGAAGGACTCTCTTAAGAGTCTGATGTGTCCTCTCAATAACTGATTGGCCTGTGGGAGAGTACAGTATCCATTTGTTATGTTTGAAGCCCCAATCTTGAAAGAATGCCTTTAGCTGTTTTGAGGAGTAGGTGGGGCCATTGTCTGTTTTGATTTTCTGGGGAATTCCCAGAGTTGCAAAGGCCAATAAGAAATGTCTTCTAACAAAGCAGATGCTTTCACCCACATGTGCTGAGGCGAAAACTGCGCCTGAGAATGTATCTACTGACATGTGAATATACTTCTTCCTACCAAAAGATGGAACATGTGTAATGTCTGTCTGCCACAGTTCATTACTACTGAGCCCTCCTGGGTTGATGCCTTTGTCTAAAAAGGGCACCTGGTATGATTGGCAGACACAGACACGTCAGATATGATTGCGGACATGATCCTACCACAGCTTTGGCCTGTTCCCTGGTGAGGTGAAACATCCTCACTAGTGCTGGGACAATCTCATGATAAAATTGATGGGAGAGCTTGGCTTGTTGGAACGTGTCTTGGATGGCTGGTGTTTGTGCCGCCATTGCCAGTGCGTCTGCTCTCTTGTTGCCATCCATGATAGCACCGGGAAGGTCAGTGTGCAACCTCACGTGCATGACATGATATAGTTGCTTTCTGTGGGAGATAAGATAAATCAGTTTAGAAAGCAAATTATTTTTCTATTTGACACCTCCTTTAAAAAGGCACGTTCAGCCCTCATAGCTATACCAGCTACATATGCTGAATCTGTGATTAGGTTAAACGGTTGGTCTTTGAACTTCTCTAATGCCCTGACGACGGATGCGATCTCAGCAATTTGTGGAGATCCTTCCACTACTCGGACGTCAGACTCCCACTTCTGTGTCCTAGTGTCTTTCCAAGTCATGACTGACTTATGAGAAGACCCTGAGCCATCTGTAAAGACTGTCACAGCTTCGAGAGGAGTTTTACCTTGAATGAATTTGGGAACCAAATGAAGTTCTGCTTTAAATAATTTGTGGCCAGGATATGAATGAAAATTTTCCTGGATAGATATCTAGGGCGAACTGAAGGTTGTCATTATTTTGGAGCAGAAGCTCTAGCTCCTCGGTAGTTGCCAATGGCATGTAGATGCATGCAAAGTCACACCCCACAAGAGAGCTGAAGTGAGCCCTGCCCTTACAGATGACTGCTGCCATGGTTTCTTGCGGTGTGGTTACTGTCTTAGTTGGTTGTGCTTGAAGGAAAACCTATTCGAGGATGAGCAACTGGTCTTTTAAGTCCGGGTCCCATTGAAAAATCAGTCCACTCCAATGTGGGACTCTACTTAACACTGCAAGCAGAAACGGCAAAGATGGATCATACCTGTGGGCCTGTCAGGCTGACAGAACCTCTTGGATGCAGGTAATTGCCTTTCTTGCCTCAGGGGTCAAACTCCTAGGAGAACTGAGCTCGCCGCTCCCTCACAGAAGGTTAAAAAGCAGAGCAAGGTCTTCTGAGGAAATTCCAAGAAGGGGTTGAACCCAATTAATGGAACCACAGAGCTGTTGCAGTTCGTGGAGCGTCTTGGGATTGTTTTTGATGACAATCAGCTGAGGCACGATTGTTTGTTCCTTGACTGTAGCAGGATTTTTGGAGACATACACAGAGAGGCCTTACAATGCTTGGAAAGTTCTGTTGTTTTAGCACTGTCAAGGACGTTGAGCCTGAGTACCAGGACGAAGAGCCTGGGAAAAAGCTGTTGGCCTCTCAACAAATTGTAAACAGGTTAACTGCGAAGGAATGCTTATGCAGCTAACACTAGCCAATAGTATAGCTGCCTGGAGCTCGTGAACACGAGGAGATAGCCAAAGACATGTAGTAAAATGCTGCATGAACAGCTTATGCACTAGAATGATATATGTATAAAAGAACCCTGTGTACCCTCAATAAATGAGCATTCACCACTACCTCTGTGAAGAAGGTGTTTGACTCTGGCTGTTCCCCATGTTTTTTTTCAAAATCTCCTTCAATTGGCACTGAACATCAGACCTGGGGGTGGCAACCTGGAGGATAAAATTAGCGGTGGGACGCTGAGCAGTTGGATGCTGAACTCACTGAGAGATGCAGCTGCATTGAGGTGAGACCCTCTGGAAAATAGCAGACAGACGCTAATCTGCCGAGAAATGCATCAGCATTGAGGTAGAAGCTCGCCGTCCTTGCAAATATATTGTGAGGCTGAGCTGGTAAGGGGAACAGGGGGCAGTTTCTTGAAAAAAGGTGGAAGGCTCTGAGTACTCCCTTCCCTGCCCATTGACGACGGCAAGCATGGAGTGCGAATTTGCTGCCGCATTGAAGTTCTTTATTATTATACTCTGTGTGAAAAACGCCAATCACTCGTTTTTAAAATTTTTGAAAGTTTAATTGTAAATAAGATGGTTATCAGAATAGAATTAGAGTAAAAAAATTGAACAACTAGAGTTAGGACAATACGAGACAATAAAAAACAAAGTTACAGACATCTGGGTGCCTTCCTGAGCAAAAAGCTCCGGAGAAGGACCCCTGTTAACTGTTACCCTGGTTTTTCTGAGTTTTTTTATTAGCCTTTTGATTTTCATAAATGGAGTCAGATCTTTTAGTTACTGTAGAATATTAGAGCAGTTCTTCTACCTTTCCCACAGAAGTAATATAAACAAATCCTTTGTTTTTCATTCTTTGTCCTTTGTTTGCATATTTCTAACCTGAAAACAATTGTAACTGACAATTCGTCTGGCCACTGAGGCTGAGGGGTGGAAACCCCAAAAAGCCAATCTTCTGCTAGACCCACAAATGTATAAAAGTAAAAGAATAAACAAAGGGGTCTCTTCTCTCCGCTCTTTCAGCTGGGAGCTGGATCAGAGGAACCTCTGTGAAAATCTCTTGTCTGCGTGTGATTGCTTTGTGTGTCTCGGTGACAGTTAACAAAGGATTATCTCTTAAAAGCAATAGCCAGTTGAATATTCATACAGTTCATACATGATGCATAAATCCCATTCATACAAAGAATTGTCTCTGGTTAGTATCACTTTTTGCCTTTAATCTCTATGGCGTCCACAAGGTTGAGAGAGGCAGGAGGAGTTGGTCTCTTCGGATAAGGAAGTAGTAAATTTTTCTTTCTCTGAAAGATTTAAGTTTTCCTGTGGTTGTTACATAAAAACTACATTTTAACTACAAAACTACATTTACCATACTATCAAAATATTAATACAACATTAACAATTAATACAACATAATACATATAGTAAATATCTTGTGTAGAGCCATATAATATGCACTTTTCACAATCCTCCCTTTTTCTTTTTATAATTAATTTGGCTCGAGCAATATTCATTGTTTTCTAGCCTTCATTATTTGCTCATTTTTTTCCCAAATCCATCTTGCTTCTTTGAAGGGGTCTTCTATATTATTTTGTTTCTTTAACACCATAATCCTGTGTGGTATTGTTGTTGTAGGCAACTTTTGGTCAATGTTCACTAATGTTCACTAATTGCATGCCTTGTACCACACTGGTGATGAGCTGAATGAAACAGGGGAACGAACAAGGACGAAATATTTGACCAGCTGTAGCGCATAAAAGGAAGAAGCCTTTTTCCACCATTCTACTCCCAACACATTATCCCACCAGCTAGTATTTAGTATTGATTTTCACTTTTGAACTGGTACGTGGGCGATTTTTCTGATATCATTGACTATGTCCAGGTTGGCATCTCCATTGTCATCTATTTTTAAACAACAATCTGATGTATTGAACTTTCCACAAACATGCCTTTCTTCAGCTAATAGATAGTCTAAAGCCAATCTATTCTGATACACAGCTGCTCTTGTTTGGGTTTGTTGCCTTGATATTAATTTTATTGCCTGACTAGTTTTGTTTGTTATTATCTCTACAGTAGCTTGAAGTCTTATAATATGATTTAGCATATGAATTGGGGTTTGATATTCCCAACTCCCATCTTGTGCCCCGGTGGCTGGCCCATATGTTTCCAGTATGCGTTCAGGGGGCCATTCCTCATCTTCCCATGTTTGGAATCCTCTAATCAATTCTCTTTTGTTTCTCTTTAGGTCCTCATAAACTGGTATCCCTAATTGATCCCTCTCTGGTCCTGGTAAAAGAAAAAATCCTGGCTGTATAATTCCCAGAGTACAGCTCCCTTTCCACTGAGAGGGGAGTTTTGGGTATGCTGTTTTTCCACATATCTAAAATAAGCTGTCTGGAGCTTTCCAATAGTTAATTTTTTGTTGATCTATATTCTCCCAAAATTTGGAAATTTCCGGGATGCTACAGTAAGGATTTTTACTTGTATCTGAAAAAGTTTTATTTTCTTATCATACTTACAATTCACATTTTTTGCTTTTTCTTGCATCTAATACACGGTTGGTTCTTCTGGGACCTACTATACAGAAGTTCCATTACTAACCTTATATCTTTTACAGGGTGTTTCTCTTGCTTCATAAAGCAACCTTTTTCTAGTGCGCCAGAGACATTCTTCTTCTATCACTGTTGAGCTTAAAATTTACTTTTCTGCTCTGTTTTCTCCACATGTACTTGCTTGGTTCCATTTTAGAAGCTCAATTGGGCTTAAGCTGCTGCCTTTCTATGGCCATTCTTCTGACATCAAAGCCTCTCTACAGACCCAACGATTGTTTATGTTAAGTTCCTTACTTATTCTTTCCTCCAATTCTACAAACTGATTTTTACCTATCCTTGAGATATCTATTTCTTTTTTTAATTGCTGTTTAAGTTTGGTATACAAATCGTTGATTGAAATTGGCACAGGTTTAGGTGGTTGTACTGACTTAGCCTTTTTGCTTATTAATTGCTCTTTTACTAAATCTTGTGCTTTGTGCCCAGTAATGTAGGTAAAACAAATCCATCTCTCCTCTTTTGGGCACTGCCTTCCCATCCTGCTACTACTTGTTCCTAAGTTCTCTGCAATCCAGTACTTTTTCCTTTTATGTATGCAATTGCCTAATTTGGATGGGTTATAACAGTGGCTGTTGACATGAGTGTGAGAAATGAAAAAAGAACTTCGGTGTCTTTCTATGTACAGCTTTTGGTAACATCTGTAGCATGGCTTTGTCGATATCCCAAAAGGGAGAAGACAAAAATTGAGTGACAGAAAAAGGAGTAACAGAGGTCCAGTATGGCTTATACTCCCACCTCCCATGCCTATGGGGTTGCAACCCACAGCAGGTGTATTTGATCTTCTTGGTGGCAAATACAGAGGCCAATCTGGTCTTGCCCTCTATTTCCTTGTCACTTCCTCTTAGCTAATTTCCAGAGAAATCGTTTCTGACACTCCTTAACTGTCGTTTCCCACTGTTCTTCAGATATTTCCCATTCAACAGGCACTAATAATTCCCATCCACAAAACAAAGTTACTATTTCAGTTTCTTTGAATTCTACTTGGATAGGAGATCAATTTGGCCCTTGACACTTCCTGCAATGAGAGTGTCGATTGTGTGAACTACAATACCAATTCTTCCTACAATCTAAACATTTACATTTAACCTAGCTAGCATGTCTGGTATTTGGGTGGATCAAACAGGGTATTTGGTCTGGCACTGATGGAAGTTGCAACTCCTCTTCCTCCTTGTATAAATCACAGGCTAAGGCATGAATACAAGAGTTCTCTGTCTGAAACAGTCCTGATCCTCCTGTTTGGAGTGGAAGTATTCCTCCCCAAGGAAGGTATCGGAGGCGTCTCAAAGCTTATCCAGGCGGTACTTGAAACTACTGATATAAGCTTGGCCTTATCTCCCAATTAGGTGTGATCCTGTGTATGTTTCTTGGACTATTTGGGTCTTCCCAGTTCATTACCACCCAGTCCCCGTTTAAGAGTCAATTCTGTATCACCCATTTCAGATGTAATCATCCACTCCTTAGGTTCATCTACAGGTCCTTTGATTCTGCTGGCGTGGATCCACCCTCGTTCCTTGGTCCGGATCGCAGCCTCGGTCGTCAGCAATACCTGGATAGGACCTTCCCATTGAGGAGTTAAAGATTGTTCTATCCAGGTTTTTACTAGCACCCATTCCCTTGGATCAACATCATCGATTTTAAAGTCTAAAGGTGTGGTTTGAAGGATTCTTCCTTTCAACCGTAAGTTTTCAAGAGTTTTTGCAATGGTGTTAACGTATCTTTTAACTCTCATTTCCCCTACCTCATAGGTAGCATTTTCATGTTGGGTGGTTAAAACGGGTAATCCAAACATCATTTCATAGGGTGACACTCCTGTTGCCATCACATTCATCTTATTCAATAAACTGTATTAAGTTAGTAGCAAATGTTAAGAATTGACAGTAGTTGACAGTAGTTGACATTAGTAGTAGTAGTCATGCTAAGGCTTGGTAGGCCGCATGTAACCTGCAGATGAACTTTATAGCAGATTTTGTAATGTAAGCAGTGTAGCTAATTATGATAAGGAGTGTATCCATTTATCTAGGGAATGTACCTTTGGCAGAAACCTAAATGTCAGAAAGATAATTGTACCAGGTGGTAAAAGTGAAGTAAGAATTTGTAATGATGAAGAAATCATGTAAAGAAACATATAAAAACCCTGTGATTTTTCAGTAAAGATGGGGTCTTGTCTTTGGACGCTAGTCCACAGACTCCCGGGCCCTCAATAAAGCACCGCATAAGCGACTTCGGTTGTTTGTGTTTTCTTCGGATCGGGCAACAGTTTTCTGGCGACCCAGATGGGACTCCGAAGGTGGCTGGGGCGGTTCACGTTCTGATCCACTCCACGCCGGCACCGAGTGATTCTCGGGAGTCATCGGTTCGTGCCCGACCCCTGCGCCTAGCGGACGACCACGAGAGGTAAGCCCGAAGGTGCTTTATTTTCTGGTTCTGGGTGCCTGCTCATAAGACGAGGCGGCGATCCTCGCAGAGTTGGGCTAAGACGTCTGGTTGGTCTGGGAAGCCTAGGCGCCGGCTGTCAGACGCGGCGAAAGCTGCGCAGGTCCGGCACTTGCCCCTCGCGGCATCGAGAAGCGGCAAGTTGGTTTGGTCTGGTATTTATCTGGTATTTATCTGGTATTTCTCCTGTTAGGCTGTTAATATTGCTCATGGTTATTATTGCTTGTATATTGCTGGGCTGATTGCTGCTGCTGCTGCTGCTGCTTTTTGTTGTGCTTGTTTGTGAAATTGCTGTACAGTTGAAAGTAAAACCGGTTCGCTCCCTGTAACGTCAGGAAGTAGCGAGAAATCATGGGGTGTTGGTAAGATTGTTTTGGTATACCGTACATGGATGAGATCATTGCTGATGAACAACTGTATTTGTTTCGCTTAGGATTGATTATAGAACCTATTTTGTTTCGATTAGCTCAAGTGTGGGATAAAGAGATTGTGATAAGATCTAGGCAGGATGTTATTTCTTTAATTTTAGCTTTACGGCAGGAGCGTTATTGTATAAATAAGTGTGCTCCAAAGGATTGTCGTTGCTATTATATAAATTGTTGGGAGTGTAAACAAAGGTTTTGTGGTGCATGGGTAAAGATTTATTGTGGAGCTTGTAATTTTTGCTGGTGGGTATTTCAATATCGTCTCAGACAACCCTGGTGTATTAGGTGTGGATACTCTTGGCGAATATTTACTTGGGTCACTGAGTTACCTAAATTTACAGTAGCGGATTCTTATCTTGCTGCAGAGAGGTTACTAGAGAACTGGGAACAGAGAGATTGTTTACATTTGGCTTTTCATTTGTATAAGCAGGTGCTTCGGATAGAGGCACAGCAGGCGTCTCAGGCACTGCAAATAGTTTGCGGAGGGAAAGTAGGTATTCCACAAAATTGGCAGATTTGTCCTCATCAGTGGGGCGAGCAGTGTAGACAGTGGAGCAAGCCCCGTGTTAGGAGACGCTAACACTAAGCATTTATTCTGCAGGAGTGGTTGTGGTGTGGCTCGTCAAAGGTGTTACCGGAGATTGAAAAAGTTATTCATGAGAGCTGTAAAGCATTTACAAAAACTCAGCCAGTTAAACATGCAGATCCCTGAAAATACACCGCTTGGTTGTTTGTTGAAGAGATGGAAAAGTGAAGGGTTTTTCCAGGAGATGAGTAGGAGTAAGATGATTGAATATTGTAATCATTGGTGGCCAGAATATGAACGAGAAGGGCCGTCTTGGCCAGAAAATGGTACTATAGATTATGATACTCTGAATTCATTAATGCAGTACTTAAAAGATAATGAAAAATGGGATGAGGTACAGTATTTGGACTTGTTTTATTTACTGCGCCGTAAAAAGGAGTGGCAGACGGAATGTGGAATAATGGTATTAGAAACGAAAGAATCTGGGTGTGGAGGCTGTAAGGAAGGGTCTAAATGTGTTCAATGCTTAGCATTAACCTCTCAACCAGAAGAGGACTTGTCCTTAATGGTGTCACCATGTACAACTTCTGCTACACCCCCCCCTTCTGCTGTCTCACCCTCCCTTGCTTTTTCACCCCTCCCCTCTGTCTCACCTCATTCCTCTTTGTATCCACCGTTACCAGAGAGCAGTTCAGAGGAGGAGGAGGAGGAGGAGATAAAGCCAAGAAATACTAAAAAGGTTACTATACGTTCTCCAACCTCTTCCCCTGTTTCTTCCCAAAATCAGCGAAATACCCCGCTCGCGGCACGAACGAGACAGGGACGTAAGAATTATGGGGAACCCCAGCTTATCACCCCTTTAAGGGAAGCTATGGGGCCCCAAGGAGAGAAAGTGCTTGTAAAAGTACCCTTCTCCCCAGGAGATCTGGTGATTTGGAAACAGTCAGCAGGCAGTTATCGTGAGAATCCTGAAAGAGTGGCACGGGTGGTTAAAATGATTATTAAAACCCAGAATCCAGATTGGAATGACATGCAGGTTTTGTTAGATACCTTAATGGATTCCACTGAAAGGGAAATGGTGTTGCGGGCGATGAAAGAGCGCGCTCGAGAAATGATTAGACTGCATTTAGCTGAAGGAACGACCGTAAATGAACTAGTACCAAGTGATGATCCGGGATGGGATCCGAACGGGGTTGCAGGGAAGGAAGCTATTAGGGAATATCAGGAATTGTTAGTAGAAGGAATCAGGACTGGAATGCCTAAAACTATAAATTGGTCAAAATTGTATACAGTTAGACAAGATAAGAATGAAACACCCTCAGCATTTTTTAGAGCGACTTAAGGAAACTGCTAGACGCTTCACTGATTTGGAAATTGACAGTGAAGCAGGAAAATTGCAGCTTGCCTTAATCTTTCTGGGTCAGACACAGGAGGATATACGTAAGAAATTGCAGAAATTAGAGGGACATGAAACTCGAGACTTGGATAAAATGTTGGAAGTGGCTTGGAAAGTTTATAATAATAGAGAGAAAGAAACGGCCAAGAAACAGCAGGCGAATATATTAGCTATAATGCAGCAAGCTGGTGACAGAGGAAGAGGCAGAGGTGGTTTTGGGCGCGGTCGTGGCTTTGGACGCGGCAGGGCAGACTTTCAGAATATTGGATTCGGAGGACGGGGGATAGCCCCTTCTGGTCCCCAGCAAGGAGGGATTGCTCCCAATCAGTGTGCGTTCTGTCGTCAGATAGGACACTGGAAAAATGAGTGTCCAGTAAAAGCTGGACTGGGAGGAATGCCAGGAGCGCCAGTGAATAGTTCAGCAGGTTACCCCATGAATCCGGAAGGTGTTGCCCAAGCATTAGTTTTAGGAAACTATCAGAATCAAAGCTGACTAGAACAGGATATGAAAGTCAGAATTGACATTGATGGAGAACCAGAAGAATTTATTGTTGATACTGGGGCATCATATTCGGTTTTAAATAAAAGACTGGGACCTATTAGCAATACTACCATACAGGTAGTGGGAGCAACAGGACAATTGGAAGAAAGACCCTTTTTACAACCATTAAACTTGAAATTTGGAGGAAAGGAGTTAGACCATCAGTTTTTGTATATGCCTAATTGCCCCAAACCATTATTGGGCAGAGATCTATTGTCATTATTGAATGTCAAAATCATATTTGAGCATGGAAGGGTAAAATTAGAGGTCCCGGGAGAAGAAATTGCTAAACTGTTTGTAATAAAAGAAATTGATCCCTCTCCTATTCCCATTGAAGTGGATCAGGCTGTAGTACCTTGGGTATGGGAGACGGGGAGCCCTGGTAAATCAAAGGCTGCTCAGCCGGTGGTAGTAGAATTGAAGGAAGGAAAAGAGCCAGTCAAAATAAAACAATACCCAATTACATTAGAAGCTAGGAAAGGTGTTGCTCCTTTGATAACTCAATTTTTAACACAAGGGATTTTGCAGGAATGTGAATCAGAATTTAACACTCCTATTTTTCCAGTTAAGAAACCAAATGGTAAGTACCGGTTAGTGCAGGACTTAAGGGCAATCAATAAGGTTGTAAAAGACATTCACCCAGTGGTTGCCAATCCATATACTCTATTAACATCTGTGTCAGAAAAGTTTAAATGGTTTTCTGTTGTTGATTTGAAAGATGCTTTCTTCTGCATCCCTCTGGCATTGGAAAGTAGAAAATATTTTGCATTCGAATGGGAAAGTCCTGACACTGGAAGGAAGAGACAACTCACCTGGTCTCGCCTGCCTCAAGGTTTTAAAAACAGTCCAACGATATTTGGAAATCAATTGGCAAAAGAATTAGAAGAATGGAAGACTACTGAGGTAAGAGAGTCACCTTTCTCTTATGTCATTCTCCAGTATGTAGACGATATCTTTCTAGCAACAGAAGAAAAAGAAACGTGTTTGAAATTGACTATTGCTTTATTGAACATGCTGGGTCAGGCTGGCTACCGAGTGTCAAAGGAGAAAGCGCAGTTACTAAAGGAAAGTGTAATCTATTTGGGATGCGAAATCACCCAGGGACAGAGACGGTTGGGAGTCAATCGAGTGGAAGCAATTTGTGCTATTCCCCTTCCCAGGAACCATCAGGAATTAAGGTCTTTTCTGGGAATGGTGGGGTGGTGCAGGTTGTGGATTTTGAATTTTGGACTTATAGCTAAACCATTATATGAGCTTTGAAGGAACCACGGCCTAAACTGGGATCGACAGAGGAAAAAGGCCTTTGAAGACCTGAAACAGGCCCTGAAAGAAGCTCCGGCGCTAGGCCTTCCCGACTTAAATAAAGACTTTCAGTTATACGTGAATGAGAGGCAGAAATTAGCGCTGGGAGTGCTAGCTCAGAGACTCGGTTCATGGAAACGTCCAGTAGGATATTTTTCGAAACAACTGGATGCAGTAAGTGCTGGTTGGCCGTCATGCTTGCGGGCAGTTACGGCCACAGTGATCCTTATCCAGGAGGCCAGGAAATTGACTTTGGGGAGGAAAATAGAGGTATTTGTGCCTCACATGGTACTGGCAGTTTTGGAACAAAACGGGGGTCACTGGCTTTCATCCAGCAGGATGCTACAATACCAAGCAATTCTGAGAGAACAGGATGATGTGGATTTAAAAATGACTAATCATATTAACCCAGCAGAATTTCTCCGCAGTGAGCAGGAAGAAGGAGAACTAGCACATGACTGAATGGAGGTGATTGAACAAGTGTATGCCAGCCGAATTGATTTGAAGGATGTCCCAATGGAGAACCCGGATTAGGAACTGTTTACTGATGGGTCCAGCTTTGTGGAAAGTGGTACCAGGTATGCGGGATATGCAGTGGTAACAGCTACAACCGTAGTAGAGGCAAAGGCCTTGACCCCTGGAACCTCTGCTCAGCGAGCTGAAATTATTGGACTCACTAGAGCCCTAATGCTGAGCTCAGGAAAGAAAGTAAATATATGGACTGATTCTAAATATGCCTTTGGGGTGGTGCACATTCATGGTGCCCTGTGGAAGGAACGAGGGTTGTTGAACTCTCAAGGAACTGCTATCAAATATAGAACTGAAATTCTAGCCTTGCTAGACGCAGTACACCAACCCGAGAAGGTTGCGGTAATGCATGTGAGGGGTCATCAGAAGGAAGAAGGGAAGATCTATCAAGGAAATAGACTAGCTGATATCACAGCACGAAGAGTGTCCAGAGAAGTATGGACCCAAATGGCCTTGATACCTACCAAGGTGAGTCCTGTAACTCCACATTTGATCCAGGAACCAAAGTATTCTCCAGATGATGAAAAACTAGCCTCATTGCTGCTAGCGTAAAAGAATGCAACTGGATGGTATGTAACAAGTATGGGACAAGTTGTAGTCCCCACCCGAATTATGAAAACTATTTTAGAAACTGAACATAACAAATGCCATTGGGGAGCAGAAGCATTAGTAAAATTTCTAAAAAGAGAAGTAATTTCTAACCAGATGTTAACATTGGCAAAATGGGTGAATGCCATGTGTCCAACCTGTTTGAAGAACAACCCAATAGTTAGGAAACAGATCCAGTTAGGGAAATTACAAGTGGGGCCAGAACCAGGAGATTACTGGCAAGTAGATTTTTCAGAATTACCAAAAGCACAGAACTATAAGTATCTTTTAGTGTATGTATGCACTTTTTCAGGATGGCCTGAAGCTTTTCCTTGTCGAACAAATCAAGCAAAAGAAGTAGTCAAAACACTGTTGAGGGAAATCATTCCTAGATTTGGGGTGCCGTTGGGATTGTCCTCAGATAGAGGTCCACATTTTATAGCAGGAATAGTACAAGAGGTTGCTAGGATGTTAGATATATCTTGGGACCTACACACCCCTTGGCGACCTCAATCCAGTGGCCAGGTAGAGCGGATGAATCAAACAATTAAGGGACAAGTAAGAAAATTTGTCAAGAGGCAAAAATACAATGGCCACAGGCATTGCCATTAGCATTGCTCAGAATCAGAATTAAACCCAGGGAGCGATTGGGAGTTAGCCCATATGAAATCCTATATG
>NW_026690254.1:0-32929 GCF_015227805.2 Hirundo rustica | reverse complement strand
CCAGCTCAGGCCTGGAGCCAGAGCCCATTGCCATGGCAACCATTGGCAGTCCCATTCCCAGGGCCATGGGATCCCAGAAGCACAGAATTGGCTGAGTTGGGAGGGACCCATCAGGATCCTCAAGTCCAACTCCTGGCCCTGCACAGGACACCCCAACAATCCCAGCCTGGGCCTGGCAGCGGTGTCCAAACGCTGCTGCAGCTCCCAGAGCCCTGGAGCTGTGACCCTTCCCTGGGAGCCTGTTCAGTGCCCCAGCAGCCTCTGGGGGAAAAACCTTTTCCTGACATCCAACCTAAACCTGCCCTGACTCAGCTCCAGCCCTTCCCTCCAGTCCTGTCCCTGGGCACCAGAGTAAAGAGATTCCCACAGCCCCCAGCTGTGGTGGTGCAGAACTGTTTTATTAGGTTTTTATAAGAAGTTTATGTTATGGTCCATTTCACTGTATCCCCAATGTTGTAACCCTTTTTGTGTTGTCTGTATAATAAGGTGTTTTGTGTCAGTCCTCCCACTCCTCACCTGACTTGTAACATCCCCTCTGTCCCAACCCCCATCTCTGGGGCAGCTTGTCTATCACTTTGAGGAACCCTCGCAGGTTGCAAAATCTCAGGGAGAGCCTTCGGGTGATAGGTCCCCTGGTGGGAATTCCTTTAGCTTTGGATTTTAGTGGTCCAAGGCTTGGGGGTGGGCACACCTTGTTACCCCCTGAATCCCCTGATTTGTTGTCTTGTGGTACACCCCCTGGAACCCCTCCCCCGCTTATAAGGGGTAGGAGGGGGATTCAAATTCTCCCAGTGTCTCAGCCTCTCAGCCGCTCAGCTCGGAGCTCTGAGCCTCCCTGCTCCTCAGCTCTTGAGCTAATAAACATCTTTTAACCTGCTTCGCTGAGAGCCAGCCTTTTCTCTTCTGCAGCTGTTGCTGTCATGCACTATTGGGTCCAGCTGCTAAGCCGAGAAGCTGAAACGAACTGGGACCATCTGTGGCTGTGTTGACTCGAGCTAGCCGGAAGTCATCTCCCGCCCGGTGCGGGACGGAATCAGACACACCCAGCCAGGGACCCGCTCCCAAGGCTGCTGCCAGGGCAACCAGGGCTGGGACCAGCTGGGATGCTCGGTTTCCACGGGCTGGGGTTTAGGAATGGGATTCCCCAATTTTGTGCTCCTGCAAAAACCGTGTTGCCGCTCGCTGCTCTCCAGCCTCCCATGGAAAGCACAAAAGGCACTGATTCAAGGGTGGGATAAGGGCAATTTACTGGTAATAGCAACAAGATAAGAACAACTAGGAACAGAAGGGATAAGAGAAATGATATACAGGGAAAACTACAACAACACTGACTGGCTCTTCCCAGCCACATATTTCCTCCGGCTGGCAAAGGACATCTTTGTCCTTGGGGAAGAGAGAGAGTCCCTTTCCTGGCCCGGGAAATGACCTGAGATGGGATAAAATACAATGTCGGGACCACGGCCAGAACCACCTCACATCATTGCCAGGGGCAGAGAAAGGGACAGGTGACTCCTCAGCTTGGGTCACGGGAAATGTGGGTCACAAGGACTCTTCACAAAGTCGGTCCTCAGATGGGGGATGAAGTTGGAGACTCACACAAAACACTGCCTGCACTCGGGGTACATGCCAGGGTTTCCCTTACTGGTGCCTCCACTGGTGTTGGCTCAGGTGAGACTTCTGGGTGAAGCTCTTCCCACACTGGGGACACTCGTAGGGCCTCTCCCCAGTGTGGAAGCACTGGTGGGTGATGAGGGTGGAGTTGTGCTTGAAGCCCTTCCTGCAGTCAGGGCAGCGGAAGGGCCTCTCCTCTTTGTGAATCCGCTGGTGCACGAGGAGATTGGAGCTGGTCTGAAACCTCTTCCCACACTCAGGACACACTAGGGCCTCACCCCAGTGTGGATCATTTGGTGGATGATCAGCTGGTACCTCTGGTTGAAGCTCTTCCCACATTCCCCACACTTGTATGGCCTTTCCTCAGCGTGGGTGTTCTGGTGGTGGATCAAGTGGGAGCTGTGGCTGAAGCTCATCCCACATTCCCCACACTCGTAGGGCCTCTCCCCAGTGTGGATGCGCCGGTGCCTGATGAGGTAGAAGTTGTGCTTGAAGCCCTTCCTGCAGTCGGGGCAGCAGGAAGGGCCTCTCCTCTGTGTGAATCTGCTGGTGCTGGAGGAGATTGGAGCTGGTCTGAAACCTCTTCCCACATTCAAGACACTCGTAGGGCCTCTCCCCAGTGTGGATCCGCTGGTGTCTGATCAGGAGGCAGTTCCAGCTGAAGCTCTTCCCACACTCCAAGCACTTGTGGGGCTTCTCCCCATCATGAGGCTGTTCAGGGACCACCAGTTCAGAGCCCCGGCTGAAGCTCTGTCCACCTTCCTGGCACAGGGTGGGTCTTTCCTCCTCAGAGCACCCTGGGATGGGTTTGGAGCCCCTCCTCCTGCAGGATCTCTGGGGCTTTTCCTCCCTTTTGGATTCCTGCACCGTGGAGCTGCTCAAAACGGCCTTTTCCATGAGGTTCTGCAGTGGGGATTTGTACTCCCTGGTCTCCATCCTCAGCTCCTTGTCTAGAGGAGGAAGGACAAGGACAGGATGGGATTTGCCTCCCTGCCACAGGGAAGGGGAAGGAGATTTCCCCCAATGCATCCCCGGCAGGACGGCATCGGCAGCGGGGTTGTCCTGCAGCCGGGGGCCATGCTGGGCTGGGAAATGGAGCAGGAGAGAGGGGGAAAGGGGCACTGACTTTCTCCTCACCTGCCTGGCTGTCCCGGGGCATCTTCCTCTCCCTCACAGCCTTCTGCTCCATCTGGCCAAGGTCTGGGAATGTGAGATCCTGGTTTGGGGAAAAATACAATGTATGGGCACATTGGGTTAGGGGGTCCCTCCTGCCCGAGTCCATCTCTAGAAGTCACCGGGCATCTGGTGCTCATAAAAACCTCCAAAACACCAAGATTCAATCCACCAAAATACACTAATGACCAAGATTCAGCAAAAACACCCAACCATGAGTCAGTCTTCCCTCTCTGGTCTCTCCACTTTGGGGTCCTAGAGGCACCCCCGACTGGGTTGCTGCAAATCAAGTTTGTATCTGTGTTCCTGCTCTCTGGGCTGCTGTGGCTCCAGGGAATCCAGGAGGTTCCTCTTCTCTGGGATCACCACTTTGGCATCACAGGTGTCTCAGGGGTCAGCACTGTCTGGGCTCCATCTATCAGGGGCCTGGGGTATCCATGGGTCCCCCTTGTCCATGCTCCCAACATCTCCAGGCTTCTGGAACACCCCATCTCTCGCACTGCCCATTTCTGCTCCCCCCATTCCCGGGTTTCCCTCCCAGCCCTGCTGGTACCAGGCGATCCCCAGGTGCCTCTGGGCTGACAATGCAGCCCCTGAGCCGGGCAGAGGCAGCCCCAGCACGGGGGGACCCTGCATCCTGCGCTCCCTCGGCAGCCGCGCCCAGCCCCGGGCACAGAGCTCCGTCAGCCCCCGCCGCCCCCTCCCCAGGGCCCCCCGGGGACCCCCGCAGCCGGGGCTGGCTCTGAGCGAGGCGGCCCCCGAGCCCGGCTGCGTGGCCAGGGGGGCACGGGGAGCCCGGGGCCTCTGTGCCAACGCTTCCCCCGCTCTCCCTCAGCCTTTGCCCGGCCCGGCCCGGCCCCCCGAGCCCCGCCAGGCCCCGCACGGCCACGGCCGGCCCGGGCCGCTCCCCTCGGAGCCCGGCCACACGGAGCCGCCTGCGCCGGGGGCCCACGGGCCGCCGAGCGCTCCCCGGGCCGCCCGGGCCTCGGCCCCGAGCACAGAGCTCTGCCCGGGGGGCTCCCGGCCCAAGGCGGCGGCTCCGGGCCCGGGCGGCCGCTCCCGGCTCCCACAGCCCGCCCGGGGCCGCCCCGCCCGTGCCGGGGCTGCGCCAGCGCTCCCCGCACCCGCGGGGCTTCAAACACATGGGGGCAGCTCACAGAAAAAACATTCCCCCCATCCTCCCCAAAAAACACTAAAATCTCAACCAGCCATCACCCCCACCACACACACACAAAAAAAAAAAAAAAAAATCCAAAACACAAAACCACAAACCAACCACTTCCACCCTGTCCTCGTGTGCCTACACAGGGACCCCAACCCCGCGGGAATGCCCCCGGATGGGGACAAAAAGCTGCTCCCCTGGAGGCACTTGGAACACCCACCTGCGGCCCGGCCCTGGCACACGGCTCCCGGCAGCTGCCCCGCTGGCGCAGGCAGGGCTTTGGAGCAGGGAGGCTCTGCGGGACCCCCCGGGCTCTGCCCCCTCCCAGTCCGTGCCCACCCCGGGGCTGACCTTCAGCCCGGGCTCTCTCGCTGTGCCCGGCTCCTGCACAGTCCCTGCTCTCAGTTCCTTGGCCCCCTGGGCTCTCCTCTGGGGCTTGGAGAACACCTGGCAATGGAACCTTGCCATGGAAAGGAACCATTTTAGTGCTACCTAGCAAGGCCAGAACTGAAACTTTGTTCCTTTTGCCTCCCTGCAGAGACCCCCCATGGCATTTTCTGCACAGAGTTCCAGCCTCCAGCTTTTGCTGAAGGCTCTCTCTGCAAATGTCACGCTGCCAGGACCCTGTCCTTGCTGTCACCTGCTGTGGCTGGGCATGAACAGAGCTCCTGCACTTGCATTTCCAGCTGCTGTGCAACCAAAGCTGAGGCAGCTGGAGCTGCCTGAATGCAACAACTGGAATATGAGCCTCTCTCGAGGGGGAAATCTCCCCCTCCTGTGCCAGCCCGTGCCAATGCTGCCATTCTCTGCTGCTGCTGGGGCACTCGGGGCTCTGGCTGAGCAGGAAAGGTGACCCTGAGCCAGGAGCTTTCCTTGGCTGCAGCAAAGCCTTGGCACACAAAGACCTTCCTGGTGCTGTGCCCTGGGCCAGGAGGGATTGTGCCACCGGAGCTGAGCCTAAATTTCTTCTCCCAGGCAGCTTTAGGGCACAGAACATGGAGAAGGCAGAGCTGACTCTCAGCTTTCTGCAGTTCTCTAGAAGGATCCTGTGTGGAAGCTGGTTGAGGACAGATTTTACGTTTGGAGGGAGGGGAATTCAGAGCCCTTTTCTCCCCTGTGAGCTGAGGGTCTGCATTTCCAATGGCCCTGCAGCTGCCCAAGGGGCCCTTTTTTGCTCAGCTGAGAACAATTCTGCTGAAATCCTGTCCTAAACCTGCTTTTCCTGCAAATGTGCCCAAGGAGTCCTCATTTTTTGCAGCCCCAGATCTTGTGTGGGTGCAGGTGTAAGAACTGAGGGATGGAACAGCTCTGGTGGGGGAAATTCTCTTTTTCTTGTTTTTCTTTTTGTTTTTGGTTGGGGTTTTTTTGGTTGGTTTAGTTTATTTTCCTGTTCTTTTGTTTTGATTGGGGTTTTTTGTAGGCTTTGTGGGGTTTGTGGGGTTTTTTCCTTTTTTTTTTTTTTTTGGTTCTTCTTCTAGGCTGTGGGAATTTTTGGTTTGTATGGTTTGTTTTTGTTTTTTTTTTTTTTTTTTTTTTTTTTTTTGGTCTTTTTTCGTTTTTTAAATTAACACCCCCTGTCAGCACTGGGCAGAGCTCTGTAACTCTATGTGACACTTGCCTGTGGCACTGTGGAGGTGGCCAGGGGGACCTTCCCCGAGCTGTGTGCACAGCAATGCACATCAGCCCAGGCCGGGGGTGCTCAGTGCCCGGTCAGTTTTGCTGTCTGGCTGTGGCTCTGGACGCTTCCCTTGGAGCGTCTCCAGGCAGGGAACGTTGGAGCTGTCACCACCGTGGTGTCACAGAGAGGGGAACGCTGGGGCTGTCCCGCTCCTGCCCCAGCCCCAAGAGCTCTGCCAGCACCTGGAGGAGACACAAAGGCTGAGCCCAAGGGTGAGAACTGCAGAAGGGGCTGAGCTGGGAGGGAGGCAGCGGGATCATGGAGTCCAGGCCCTGGCCCTGCACAGACAGCCCAACAGTGGCAGCCTGGGCATTCCCAGGAGCGGTGTCCAAAGGCTCCTGGAGCTGCGGCAGCCTCGCAGCTGTGACCATTCCCTGGGGAGCCTGGTGAGTGGTCAAGCCCCCTGTAGGGGAAGAAGCTTTTGCTGGTCTCCAGCCCGCAGCTGGCCTGGCCCAGCCCCAGCCGTTCCCTGGGGTGCATTCCCTGCTGGCCCCGGGGCAGAAGTCTCAGCTGCCCCTGCTGCTGTCCCTGGGCAGGAGGCGCAGCCCCCGGGGAGCTCTGAGCTCCGTCTGCTGGGCTGCGGCCGAAGCGAGCCAGTGCCGGCAGAGCTCTGGGGAAAGGTCCCAGCCCTGGCTTGGGGCTGGGCCAGTGGCCCAGGGAGCAAATCAACTTGCAGCTGCTGCCCCAGAGCAGGGAAGAGCAGGAATTGCTGGCTGGGAGAGACTCTTGCCAAGGGCCTGCAGTGCCAGGACACAGGCCATGGCTGGACGCTGCTTGGGGCCAGGGTGAGCTGGGATGTGGGGATGGACTTGTTCCCTGGGAGGGCGGTGGGGCCCTGGCACAGAGTGGGAGGAAAAGCTGCGGCTGCCCTGGAATGGCTGGAAGTGTCCAAGGCCTGGTTGGGGAGGACTTCCTGCCCTGAAGACATGGCATAGTCTGGTCGGGTGTGGCCAGTATAATGTGGGGATTGAAGTGTGAGGGGTTTTGTGAAAGTAGGGAGGGGTAGGGATTGCAGTGGGGGGATGGGGTGTTTTGGGCTGTTGGAGCAGGGGCCAGGAAAGCAAGAGGCAGTTTTGGGCAGGTGCTGGTGGTTGTAGCAATTGTGTAGCAGGGCTGAGGTGGAGTGTCAGTGAGTTTGGGAGGGTATGGGCAGCTGGGAAGGAAAGAAGGAAGGAAGGAAGGAAGGAAGGAAGGAAGGAAGGAAGGAAGGAAGGAAGGAAGGAAGGAAGGAAGGAAGGAAGGAAGGAAGGAAGGAAGGAAGGAAGGAAGGAAGGAAGGAAAGAAGAGAAAGAGTAAGAGAAAGGAAGGAAGGAAGGGAAGAGAAAGGAAATAGGGAAAGAGCAGCAAAGAGAAAGAAAAAGAAAAAAAGGAAAGAAAGAAATCAGGTTTTTCAGCATCTGGAGCCTGAAATCTGGTGTTTCCTGGCACAGAGTGCAGATCCAGAAATGCCCCGGTGCTGGCACAGCCCAACTGCAGCAATTTGCTGGTAGAAAAAGCCAAACTGCGGTTATTTCCCAGTGCCGGCACCGGCACTGCCCAGATCTGGTCCATTGGCAGTGCCAGGACTCCAGATGCAGCCGTTTGCCATCAGCTAGATCTGGTAATTTCCTGCTGCTGGGGCAGACGTGTGGTCTGGATGTATAGGAAAGCTGAACCTGAGCCAGGATCTTCCCTTGGCTGCAGCAGAGGCTGGGTGTGCAAAGGCCTTCCCAGTGCTGTGCCCATGGCCAGGAGGGATTGTGCCACAGGAGCTGAGCCTGAATTTCTTCTCCCAGGCAGCTTTAGCGCACAGAACATAGGGAATGCAGAGCTGACTCTCAGCTTTCTGCAGTCCTCTAGAGGAATGCTGTGTGGAAAGCAGCCTGGGAGCAGACTTGATGTGCCAGAGGTGGGCAATTGAGAGCCCTTTTCTCCCCTGTGGCCTGAGGCTCTGGCCCTTGCAATTTTCAAAGGCCCTAGAGCTGCCTGCCAAGGGGCCTTTTTCACTGGCATGAGAGGAGTCCTGCTACAGGGCTGTCCTCAAGCTGCTTTTGCAGCAGATGTGCCTGAGGAATGGTCATTGCTTGCAGTCTCAGGTGCTGTGTGTGAGGGCAGCTGAAAGCACTGAAGGAGGCAGCAGCTCTGCTGGGGGCGGAGTTGTCTTTTTCTTGGTGGGGTTTTATTTCGTGGGTTTGTTTGTTTTGGGTTTTGATTGGGGTTTTTTGTTTGTTTGTTTGTTTTTGTTTGTTTGTTTGTTTTTGTTTTTTTTTTTCTATGAAGTGTTTTGTTTGAATTTGGTTATGGTTTTAGTTTTGTTTGTTATTTTATTAACTTTCCCTGTCAGCTCTGGGCAGAGCTCTGTAACTCTATGTGACACTTGCCTGTGGCACTGTGGAGGTGGCCAGGGGGACCTTCCCCGAGCTGTGTGCACAGCAATGCACATCAGCCCAGGCCGGGGGTGCTCAGTGCCCGGTCAGTTTTGCTGTCTGGCTGTGGCTCTGGACGCTTCCCTTGGAGCGTCTCCAGGCAGGGAACGTTGGAGCTGTCACCACCGTGGTGTCACAGAGAGGGGAACGCTGGGGCTGTCCCGCTCCTGCCCTGGCCCCAAGAGCTCTGCCAGCGCCTGGAGGAGACACAAAGGCTGAGCCCAAGGGTGAGAACTGCAGAAGGGGCTGAGCTGGGAGGGAGGCAGCGGGATCATGGAGTCCAGGCCCTGGCCCTGCACAGACAGCCCAAGAGTGGCAGCCTGGGCATTCCCGGGAGCGGTGTCCAAAGGCTCCTGGAGCTGCGGCAGCCTCACAGCTGTGACCATTCCCTGGGGAGCCTGGTGAGTGGCTGAGTCCCTGGGACGCTGCTCTGGGAGAGGGTAAGATGGGATGTGGGGATGGACTTGTTCCCTGGGGGGGCGGTGGGGCCCTGGCACAGAGTGAGCGGAAAAGCTGTGGCTGCCCTGGAATGGCTGGAAGTGTGCAAGGCCTGGTTGGAGGAGACTTCCTGCCCGGATGGGATGGGATGGGATGGGGCAGTGTAATGTGGGGTGTAATTGCAGTGTGGGGGTGATGTGAAATTTGAGAGAGGTAGGGATTGCAATGCAGGGAGAGGGTGGTTTTGCCTCTTGGAGTAGGGGAGTGGAGGGAGGGAGAGCAAGAAGCAGTTTTTAAAGGCTGATGGTGCTTTTAGGAATTTTGGGGCCTGGAAGTGTCTTGTGGGAGGCTGCTGTGAAATTGGAAAGGCTGAGTTCAAGGTGCTGTGCTGTGCAGGGCTGAGGTGGAGGAGCAGATATTTTGGGAGGATAAGGGCACCTGCTCGAAGAAAGAAAGAAAGAAACGACAGACAAAGAAGGAAAGGAAGAAGGAAAAAGGAAGGAAGGGAGGAAGGATTTTAAATTAAGCTCTAAATGTCTAATTTAAGAAGCAACAAAGTTGAATTTAGCAGAAATGAAATTTTATTTAAGTACCATTTTATAATCAAGCATATACAAAAATTTGGCAGTGATTGATTAAAGATAAGTACTGTTTGGATAAAGCATAAGCAAAACTGACCGGGGTACGGAGGTGTGGCTTCTCACCCTAACTCACTTACAAAACAAAGTAGTCTAACTTTAACTTATATACTGTATGCTAATACGTATTCATTAATATTTCCCATGAATCTCCTCCTATTTTCAATTCTTAAAATCTACGTCACTATACTACATAGCACATGCTCCACTTGTTGTTAGGGGATCTTCTTGGCTTTTTGTTGGTCTTCTTCAGAGGAAGGCTCATCATCTTCCTTGCATCCTATGAATAGCCTTAATGGTTGTGCATGCACTCTAAGTTTTGTGTTATACATAACTAAGCACTGTGTTCCAAGAAGTAATTATTTCATGGATCAAACCACCACCCAAACTGCCTGCCTTGGAAAAGTCCCAACTTTGTCCATCTCAAGGCCAGTTCTATCTTAAGACATCCTGTATCCCATAACATCTGCAAAGGGCCCATCTCCCTACCTTGGAGTAGTCCCAGTTTGTGCCAATCCAGCTTTGAAACTCTTGCTTATCTCAAACTGCATCCTGTATCTTATTTTTCTCATGTAGCATCTGCCAAGGGGCCCATCTGCTTTGTAACACTACTCACATCTACTTTTTCCTTTACTACTTTATAACAAGTATTTTCAAAAATATATATATTATTAAAATATTGACACAATTACAATTAGCATGAATCATTTTCATTTATTACGATTTCCAACATTTCTCTTTTTAATCATATTGATTCATGCTTTTAGTTAAAACTGAATCTCAGTTTCCTCTATATTCCCAATAATTCAGGTTTTCACTCTCTCTCATTTCAGCCTCTAATTTTTCTAACATCTCCCTTGCTGCATCAAGCTTTTTGCATTCCTTCACAAATTCATTTGACATCTCTTGTGCTAGAGTAGTCTCTTCATGTTCAGTAGGTCTAGCTTTTAATACCATCAAAGAATTTGGTTTCCCTTTTGCTGCCAATTCTGGATCAATGGGCATTGCTGTCATTTGCCTTCCTTGTATCACTGGGTGGATTAGTCTAGTAAGACATCGAATCATGCATGGTAAGAACAACAATCCTAATCCAGAACATAACAACATAAATCCCACCTTCTTCCACCAGGCTCCTCCAAAGAGGTTATCCCACCAAACAGTTTTTAGAATAGAATTCTGCTTTCAAACAGGTACGTGTGCCACCCTTTTACTTTCTTCAGCAAGTTTTGTGATGGCTTCCCCATGATCATCTCTCTCCACACAGCACTCAGATTCCTTAAATCTTCCTCAAACTCCCCCTTCTTCACACCACAGATAATCTAGGGCAATTCTGGTTTGATATACAAATGCTGACATTTGTGAATGCTGCTTGGCCAGTAACTTTAGGGCAGCAGAAGTATGGTTTGATACAACCTCCACTACTGCCTGGAGTCTTATCAACGGATTCAATAGATAAATTGGGGTCCTATATCCCCAAGATCCATCCTCAGCCCAAGTTGCTGGGTCATGATACGCTGTGATTCTTTCTGCAGGCCATTTGTCTTCCCCCCATTCCTGGTTTCCCCCTGCCTTTGGGAAGTCGAGGTTTAAATCTCTTTTATTCCTTTCTAGAGTCTCATCAAGTGGTGTTCCCAGCATATTGCTCCTAGACCATGGTATGACAAAGAAGGAGGGTCGTATAACTCCTAAGGTACAGGTTCCCTCCCACTTTCGAGGTAATTCACTCTATGCTCATTGCCCACAAATGCAATATATTCCATCAGGGGCTTTCTATTTACTCTCTGTTTTTTTCTGGTTGTTCCCAGTAGGATTTTAGGTCTTTTTTTGGATTGGTAGGGGTTAGCTCCAGGACTTTTATGCCAGCACAAATCAGTTTGATTATTCCACTCACAATTCATTTCCTTTGTTATTCCCCAATACCCAGTAAAAGTTTTTGGTTGCCATGTCTTAGTTTTATTATCTGAATTAACTACTAAAGGAAATATACAAAGAGTATATCCTACTACTTCATTATATTTCCTTTATTTTCGAGTCATACAGACTGTTCCAATTACTTGATGACTCAAAATCCATCCTTCAGGTCATTTTAATGTCTTGGAAATTTGAGTATGATTCCATTTGAAAAATTGTTCTGGAGCTAGACTCTCACCTCTCCACAGTTATCTTTCAGCCATTCTGAGTCCCCCACACATCCAGCATTTGGATAATCCGAATTCCATTGCAATTTTACAAAAAGGTTCTTAGCTGAGGTTGTGAAATCCCAGTCATTATACTGCTGTTTTAATTGTTCATACAGCTTATCCAGTTCCTTTAATTCTTTCCCTATGGCTTTTTTACATCTTTTGTTTGTTTCTTTTAGTTTTTCTTCTTTTTTTTTTTCCTTAGTGCTGTACCTCCTATACCTATACTTGGATCATTTCCATTCTCATCTTTCTCAAAACAAAAAAAAGTTTTCATATTGAGGACAAATTTGATCACTGTAAGGATAAGGAGCTCATCCATTAAATCCTAAATTTTTCCCTACCCAATCCATTTTTCTATTTTTAACACAAACATCTATAAAATTGCTGTGATCGTAGCAGGCAGCACTAACATGTGGATGTGCCACAAACACAAATTCCATCTTGTCCTTGACCCACATGGACTGATGGCATTTATTACAGGGATCAACATTATTGGGACTTTGTTCTTGCACTGATTGTTGTCTCATTGCCCGCTCTTGTGCTGCTTGTTTTATTATTGTTTGTTCCTGCATTGCTCATTCCCTTCTCTCATGGACTCTGTCCAGAGTGGCTCCATAGTTTTGCCCAGTTGCCAAGGGCATCGCAACAAACAGTGAAAATAATCCTCAGGAGTTTTGACTTTCTACCATCCTCAAGGCCCTTTGGGTTGCAGCCAAGGGCCAAGATGTCAGGATTCTTGGTAGCAAAGTTTATATCCTGGGATCTAGTCACTGGTGCCTTTGGTCTCACTGGTACCCTTGGCCTCATGTTTGTTTCAGGGATGGCACAGATTACTCACAGTTCTCACAGCACTGCCCTCTCTCTCTCTCCCTCTCTCTCTCTGGGTTAGTCAGCTACTTCCTCTTTTAGTCTAAACCACCAAAGCTGTGGAGATGTGCCAACCACAATAAGATTTGCTTTTTCACTACTTCAGTTAACAACTTGATTTGTTGGTAGCTTTTTGCTCCAGAGTTGGGAATTATAAATAAGTCTTCATCGCCACCAATAGGCACATTCACAATGCCAGTTCATGTCAGAAATGTGTCTATAGTGTGGCACACAAATTCCTTCTCCACAGCAACTGTCTATTATGATACAGTGGTCTATAATACTATGAATTGTTTGCTCTCATACCTGCTCAAAAGATAATATAGTAAAAACTCATTGGTCTAAATTTTCTATTAATTGAACCGCTGCATTAAAGGTTCCATCTTCATATCTCAAAGGTGTTCCAAAGATATCACTGGAAAAGCTTTTTAAAGTTTACTCTTCATGCATGCAATCTAAGCAAGTGAAACAAATCAATTGTCTCTCTCTTTCTTCTGCTCTTGTTACTCTGCACCACAAATTAAGGCAAGGCGTACAAATAACACAAACCCATGAGTGACACTCTAAGCCATGCTTAGTACACTCCCAGTGTGTTAGTTGTTCTTGGACTCTTTAAGTAACAGGTGTTACCAGTCTCTTTTTCTGGAATTGTAGTTCCTCCTTGAAATCTGTTAGTGTCAGTCGCTGAGGGCATCTTAAAAGATTTTCAATCTGTTCAGGCTGTTCCCATTGATCAAGGAAGTGTCTAATCCCTTCCCATCGCCATTGTTCTGCCTCCAAACTCAATGGAGTTGCTGTTGACAGCCAATCCAGAATGCCTAATTTTTCTAATAAATTAAAACCACGAACATTTATTTGTAAACTATCAAAGGAGTTTTATAACCTGAACAGGTTAAGCAAGACAATTTATCTGTTTCTGTTGTTTCTGGGAATCCTACTATATCCACATCTTACTTCTATTATCCTTTGTTGTTCCTGCAGTGTTCTCAAAGCCACTAATCGTTCCATGTGATACGCTAAATAAATAAATGCTCTTTGTACTTGATCTTCTATTATATAAGTATCAATGTTGATCTGTACTAAAACCCAGCTGTGCATTCTAAAGTCTCGCTCTATTCTACTAAAATATCATATGCAATTACTCATAAAAGCTACATCTCTTTGGTCCCAAGGTACAGTTGTTCTGTTCCAATGTCTTTGTCTCAGCCACTTCATGGTCACTGCTTTACACCGCTCACACTGATGACCGTGTTTGCAGCAACCTTGCTGAAACATGGAAACATCTCTCTGTGGGATGGCAGCTTCTGACATTTCTGCACTAAAGATATCTTGAATGTCCTGGGGCTGGGTTATTCTTTCAATATGTGGGTGGCACACCAAATGTATTGCAGCATTATGTGAAATCCACAGCCAAAAATGATTTTCCATAAGAGCCATAGCCTCTGGGCACCAAATACTCTCTTCAGTTCTGTTGTGGATTAATTACAAATTTACTTTAAACTGTATTTTGAACCTCAATAAAAAGGTATTATTGTGTTTAATTTTAAGTCTTTTTAAATTTTACTTTCAGGTCTCCTGGTGTTGAAAAAATTTCCAATCTTTATTTGGTATAGGTCCTTTTACCCTTGAAGCATGACTCTAGCCTTTTTCTGCCATTTGAACTGTGGTTTTGTCAGGGAGAATCCATTGTACCTCTTTTAGAGTTGCTCCTAGGTTTTTCATGGCTTCTACTTCTGCTAAAGAAAAGTGTGGTGTTTGATTTTGTGTTCCTGCTTCCTGAAAAGTCATAATTACATTGCTGTTTTCCCTCAGGGCAGCTTTCTTAGCTTCATCATCAGCCAAATTGTTTCTTTTTCTTTTAATGTCTCTCCCCCTCTTGTGGCATTTCACATGAACCACTGCTATCTTTTTTGGGCTCTTCAAAGTTTTAATAATTTGAATTATCAATCCTTGGTGCACTAATCCTTTTCTTTGAGTGTTTATAAATCCCCTTTCTTTCCAAATTTTTCTGAATGTGTACACAACCCCAAAGGCATGTTTTGAGTTGGTGTATATGGTCACTTCTCGATCCTTTAATAACAGAAATGCAGAGAATAATACATAGAATTCACAGGCTTGTGCTGAGCAGGACGGGCTAAGGGGACCAGATTCTTTTACTTCCAGTTTTTCTCCATGAATTATGGCATACCCACATATCCTTCTTCTGTCTACCACTCAGGATGATCCATCTATAAATATTTTTTCTCCTGTTTTTAATTCTTGTTCTCTCAAATCTGGGTGTATTTTTGTTTGTAACTCTATGATCTCTGTGCAATCATGTATTAATTCTTCCCCTGGGTCCCCGTAAAGGAACTGAGCGGGGCTTTGTATATTTGTCACTCTGAGCTCTAATTCAGAGGAGGCTATCAAGAGCGCCTCATATTTTAATATTCTGCTATCAGTTGACCATTTTTCAGCCTTTTTAGCAAGGATTCCCATAATATTATGGGGGGTAAACTTCCAGTGGTGCCCCAAAGGTAACTTTTCGGGCTTCTTCTACTAACACAGCAGTGACTACCAGAGCTTGCAGGCATGTTGGCCAACTCTTACTAATTGGATCCAATAATTTGGAATAATATCCTACTGGTTTTCGGCTTCCTGACCAATCTTGAGTTAATAGTTCATAAGCCGTTTGATCAACTATTAACAAATAATTGAAAAGGCTTGTCTAAATTGGGAAGACTCAGTACAGGAGCTTGCAGTAGGGTTTCCTTAACTTGCTCCAAATTTTCTTGATGCCTTTCAGTCCATTTCATGTGATTGGTAGTTAATTTCTCATTTAGAATTTTTACTTTTCTACTAAACCGTTCTATCTCTTGCCTACAATAACCCCAAAGACTCAAAAACTGCTTTATTTCTCTTTTAGACTTTGGGGGTCCCATGTTCAATATTCCTGAAACCCTTTCAGGGTCTAGCTTTTTCTTTTTCCTACGAATCCAATGACCTAAATACCGCACTTCTGACTCTACAAACTGCAATTTTGACTTTGATATCTTCATCCCATTTTCTCCCAGAAAATTTAGAAGCTTAATAGTGTCCTTTGTCATTTCCTCTTCAGTTTTTCTTGCTACTAACAAATCATCTATATACTGTAGCAGCTTAATTCCTTTGGGTAACTCAAAGGACTTCCAAAGATTTTCTAACGCCCTTCCAAAAAGATTTGGTGCCTCTGTAAAACCTTGCGGTAGCACCGTTCACCTTAATTGTTCTCTCCTACCTGTATCTGGGTCCTCCTACTCAAAGGCAATCCCTACTGCCCTCATCCAGAGGGCAAGTCCAAAAGGCATCCTTTAAATCTACGACACTGCACCAAATGTAATTAGGAGGTATCTGGCTTAGCTACTCCTGGAAAGCGGGTAATGGTTCTTTGATTTACCGCTCTGAGATCCTGGACTAGTCGGTAGCTACCATCAGGCTTCTTTACCGGCAGGATGGGGGTATTATGTGGTGACACACAGGACTCCAACACCCCCTGATGTACTGAATTCTCAGCTACCGGTTTCAATCCCTTCCGACCTTCCAGTGATATCGGATATTGTTTTACTCAAAAGGGGATTTCCGGGTTCTGTATTTCAAGACTAATGGGCTGAATGTTTAATTTTCCTACTTCACCAGTATACCACACAGTGTCGCTAATCTCGAAATTATCTTCTTCAGTTAAAGAATAGATTTTAAGTTTTCCTTCACAGGGTGTTCTTTTAATCCCCAAGGCTATTATTAAGTCCCTTCCTAATAAATTATTATCAGCCTCTGGTATTAATATCAAATCATTCAATCGAAAATTTTCATCCAATTCGTTCTGCACATTTTTAATTACAGGAACCTGAAAAACTTCTCCTTTAACCCCAATTACTGGGACACGTTCACGACACTTCACATCCCTGTGGTAGTTTTCTTACTGTGGACCTAGTAGCTTCTGTGTCCACCAAAAATGTGATTTCTTCCTTTTGAGGACCTATTTTCAGTTTTATCAAGGGCTCTTCTAGGTGTTCAGTCCTCATTAAACAGAGCCCCTGACCCCCCTAGTCTTCTTGAAAGATTTTCTCATCTTGCTGCCTCTTTCTACAGAATTTTTGTAGGTGTCCCTTTTTGTAGCAATAAAAACAAGTGGGTCCTGTACCCCTGGAGGCAGGACAAGAAGTTTGTAAGTGTCCTTGCTGGTGACAGGAAAAACACGTGGGTCTCGTATCCCCAGAGGTGGGACCTGCCTTTTTCTGTTGTTTGTTCTTTCCTGAGCGCTTCTCTGTATTCATGGTTGTCTGTGTTTCCTTGACTGCTGCCATTAAAATCTGTGGTTTTGTCTTTTGCCTCTCCTCATCTCTTCTCACATACACTTTCTGTGCTTCTCTTAACAATTCCTGAAGCCCCCTATCCTGTAAATGTTCTACTTTTTCCAGCTTCTTCCTGATTTGCCCCCAGGCCTTAGCTACACATTGTGTTTTCAAAAGGACCTGTCCTGCTGCAATGTCGGGGTCTACACCTGAATATAACTGCAAGGCTTTTCTTAGTCTTTCTAACCAGTCTGCCAGGGGTTCATCCTTCCCTTGGTGCTCACTTAGAGCTTTCCCTATATTCTGCCCCTTGGGCACTGCTTCCCGGATTCCTTGGATAATCATCCACCGGAGATCACTCATATTCTGCCTGTGTCTTTCATTCTGATTATTCCACCCTGGATCTTGCACAGGCCATTTCTGATCCCCCTGGTCTGGCCCCTGACATTCTCTATCCCAAACCCTCATTCCTGAATGTCTAATCATGTCTCTTTCTTCCATGGTAAACAAGATTCCTAAGATAGACTGCAGTTCCACCCAGGTGTATATATTCAGCCCCAAGAACTGATCTAATCCCTCTGCCACTCCAAGAGGATCCTCTAGCAGCCTGCCCATCTCCTTCTTAAACTCCCTAACATCCCCTGTGTTCAGGGGAACACTCACATCACCAATAGGTCTCTGTTCTGGATTTGCCATTGGAACTTTTCTAAGCGGGTATAGTCCATCTTCCATTTTTGCTTCCCCATCCCCATCATCACTTCTCCCCGTCCCCCCCACCTCTAGTTCTATGTGCTACTGGCTCCTCCTGAATAGGGGGTGCGTTTGCATTTACAGGAGGACCCTCAGGGGCTTGGGGTTGAACGGGCTGATTAGGTTGCCTATAAGGGGGTGGGAGGTGATCTAACAGATTCTAGGGCTCGTGTCTGTCTTGTTTGGCTGCTTGCCCTCTAGTTTGTAAAAGATAGAATGGAAAACTCTCGCTTCCTTGCCTTTGAGCGAAAAATTCACCCTTTCCCCTGGGAAGCCACAGAGCAGCATATTTGCTTTCTTCCTGATTAAAAGGGTCGTTTGAATTCACATACAAAATCAAAGCCTGGCAAATCCAATCTTCAAACTATTTGGACTTCGGCCAATATAAATTATCTTTCCAGATCATTTTCTTTGTCCACTCAAACATGCAATAATTAATCATTTTCTGCTTACTTTTTCCTCTTTGGGATTCCCATGCATCCCAGGATTGTAACATCATCCCCAGTGGACTGTCCTGAGGGATGCTCCCCTTCTGAGAACCCCCCTCACAGTTCCCAGCTATACCAGGCTCTTGTGAATTTCCTTCATAATTCGCAGCCCCTGGTTCTAAGGAGTTACTCTTGCTTGGACCCATTTTTGGTGGCAACAAACCAAGAAATCCCTGGTACCAGGAGAATCTTGGTCTCCCTCACTCACTTTGTGGTTCAATCTTCTCACTTATTATTCTGTTGCACTATCTTGTCTTTTACCAAGTGTTTGCCTCATGCCTAATTCCAATCTTTCTCCCAATCTCTCTTCCCTGACTATATCCTTCTAGCCACTTCCCCTTGCAATCCCTCTTAGTCTCGTACTAAAGTTACCAACTATTTACTTCTCAAAGAAAATTGAACTAGGCTCAATTGCTGCCCCCTTATTTACCTCACTCAGTGATCAGATCGCTCCCTTCTCCTCAAGGGAACCTCACTTATTCTCTCTTTCCCTCCTTTTCCAGCCAGTCTCCTCACAGAGAGCCGAAAACGCGGTATTGGGAGGTTCACAATTGCTTCAGGGGTCTGGGCTACATGGCCGCCACTTTAGATATTCTACACACACACAAACATACAGCCCCCCGCCTGCTCAACCCCGTGGTACTTACACAGTCCATTTTCCCACACAGTTCTTGTGCACAAGATGTTTTACAGGCACCTTTACCTTCAGCTGGCACTCCAACAGGAGTTTTTGTGCGTGCCTCCTATTGCTGGCTTCCTTTGCTTATGCATTGTCGTAATTGGAACTCCTTCTCCAAGGGAGCCTGGTCTAAGCTCAGGACCACCTTAAAAGAGCTGGTGGGGAGCTCCTTCCCGAGACTAGGCATCCTTCCCCAGGCTGGAGTTCCTGGATTTCAGCACCAAAATGTTATAAATGAAGCTCTATATGTCTAATTTAATAAGCAACAAAGTTGAATTTAGCAGCAATGCAATTTTATTTTAGTAGCATTTTATAATCAAGCATATACAAAAAATTTGGCAGTGATTAATTGAAGATAATTAAGGTTCAGATAAAGCATAAGCAAAACCTACCAGGGTATGGAGAGGGGGCTTCTCACCCTACCTCACGTACAAAACAAAGTAATCCAACTTAAACTTATATAATGTATGCTAATACATATCCATTAATATTTCTCATAAATCTCCTATTTTCAATTTGTAAAATCTACATCGCTATACTACATAGTATTGGAAATGACCAGGGCAGGAGAACAAGTTTAGTCCTTTCAGCGCCTTTATTATTCAGCTCTTTTCTGAAAGGGGTAGCTCGGGGAAGGCCTACGCCACCGCTGCTCCCGATGGACACCGCCGAGGAGGAGGTCTGGACGAATCTGTGCAGCCGCAGAGTCGGGAGCCTGGCCTCACGGGAGTCCCTCAGGTCTCTCTCTGCAGTGTGCTTTGGGCTGGGGGTGTCTCCCAGTGTGTGCCTCTCAGGTCAGGGTGAGATTCTGGATGTTAGTTCAGCTAAGTCCACAGGTACCTGAAGGCTTTCCTCACCCGTTCATACCTTTCTCTTTGCTGGAAGTGGTGCTGGCTCGTTGTTATTAGGGGTTGTCGGTATTTACCCCACTTCCTGCTGAGAGGTGCTCCTTGGGAGTCCCCCTTCATCTCCATACTGGGTGGTACTTCACGGAGGGTGGCTGGTCCCTGGGCGGGCTCTGGGTGGTGCCTCCAGACTGAAGGACAGACGGGGTGGAGCTGATGACAGGCAGGCAGTGTCAGTGTCTCGGTGGGCGTGTTGCTCACTCTATGGGCCAATCGGGGAGCAGCGGCTGCTTAACATGGGATAGGGTAAGGGGAAACTGGGATTGAACAATGGAGTCTAGGGGCCTAACTCGGAATGAGGTAAGGGGAAATACACAACATTAGGGATTAAACTGGGGTCTGGGGTACACAGAACTGATTTCTGAGGGTACATAGAACAGATAACAAAAACAGATAACATTAATGCATAACACTAGCAACAAGAACAAGTAACATTAATACAAGCAGCTGTTTAACTTAACATGAACTCCTAATACTCTGCACTTTTCTGAACTTTATTTCTCACAATCCCCCCTCTTTTTCTTTGATCGGGTTCTCAACCCGCATCAATCTCATTTCTTTTATTTCTTGATATTGATGATACAGTCTCTCAGCTGATTTAAATTCTTTCTCATCAGTTGTTAATTTATACATACCCGTGGGTTTCCCTTGGTTGCTTTCTGTCATTTGGATGCTGGCCTGCACTGTGGAAGTAACAATTCTGATTAAACATGGGAGAATGCAAGGGATAAGAAGGAGGCTGGCTATTGCACTCAAGGCTATAAAGGCAGCTTTCTTCCACCAGGATCCCCCTAGTGACCAAAAATTATCCCACCAGTCAATCTTTATGAGAGGAGTCCATTCTTGGGTGCCTACATAAGCAATCTTCCTTATTTCTTTTGAGATGTTACGGATGACCTCACTCCTGTCATCGATCTCTAGGCAGCATTCGGAGGAGTTGAATTTTCCACATATGCCACCTTCATTGGCGAGTAGATAGTCCACTGCTAGCTTGATCTGATATACTACAGCTCTGGTCTGGGCTAATTGATGACTTACATGGTCCAGAGCTAGGGCTGTTCTATTCGAGATGACTTCCAAAACTGCTTGTAATCTAATAATCCGATTGAGCATGTAAATAGGAGTTCTATACCCCCATGATCCATCTTGAGCCCAGGTGGCTGGCCCATAGGTCTTAATTATTTCCTCGGGGGTCCAAACTGTTCCTTTCCAGGTTTGTGTGCTGTCCATGTTTATAATGGTTCTTTTCTGCCTGTTTTTCTCTAAGTGATCGTATAGGGGCACCCCTAATCCTCTCCCTGATTCTTTAGGTAATAGGAAGAATGCCGGTTTGATGATGCCTATTGTGCAACTGCCTGCCCAGTCACCGGGAAGATGTGTATAGGCTTTATTTCCACAAATCCAAAATAAATGATTTGGGGCTTTCCAAGAGGTGTTCCGGGGGTCGAAGGGATGTCTCCAATATATGGAGATTTCTCTTAGTCCTGAAAAGGGATTAATTCCTTTTCCGGTACATTGATGTAATTGGTACCCTTCATGGTATATGCATCCCGTTTCTTTTTTTCCAACTGCCCAATATGTTTCGGGCCCTCTGGGGATCCACCTCTGAGCACGTTCCCGGATGGTTAGGGACCTTTTACAAGCCATTTTCCCTACGAATGTTTTGTATCGCTTCCCTGCACGTCGTATGCACTCTTCCCCAATGACTTTAGATTTTAAATCCCACTGTTCTTTTTCTCTTTTTTCGATATGAGGGGGCTTTTGTTGTATTTTCTTCCACCTCAAGATGTCTAATGGGGTTAGACTGATTCCCTCCCAAGGCCAAACATCTGACATTTGGGTGCTCCCACAAATCCAACAATTTGTTATGTTGAGTTCATGACTTATCCTCTCTACTAAATCAATGAACAAGTTCTTACTGAGAGGTTCATCTGTTTCCATTTTCTTGATATTCAGAGCTTTCTCTTTTATGAGATCCTTTACTCCTTTCACATCATTTACTTTCTCCATGCAAAACCACTCTCTGATAGGGCACTCCCCAGTCAGGCGCTGCTTGAAAGTAGCAGCATTCTTCGCTACCCAATATTGCTTGCCCTCTTCCCTACATGTGGAGAGCTGATTAACATCAAAACAGGTGGGGTTTACATTAGTGTGTACTCGGATTAAGGACTCTTGATCTTCCCCATCGTAGATGGTGGAGTAACACTTTGAGCAAGCTCCGCTGGTATACTTGCTTATTATTAGGACTAACAATAGTCCCCCCAGGAGTCCAGTGTGAACTGTTTCTATCCTGCTCCAGTCTCACCTGGTCTTGCCTCCTGGTCGTTAGAGCTCCTCGGGGCGAGTCCTCAGAATTTCCTTATTCAAACTCCCACCGTTCTTAATTGTTAATTTAGTTCCCCTAGAGCGTGCCCTATGAGAGAGTTTCTAAAGTGCAGAGTAGAAACCTTATAACAATGTTAATTACAATAACTTATAACACTCACACAACTTTACAACACTTGCACAACTTTTTCAGCACTCAAGGTAAGTCACTGTTATTTAGTCTGTTACTTAGTCTGTGTCCTTTTCTTGAGTGTGAGCTTTAATGTACCGGGTTGTGGTGTGACAGTCCACTCTGTGTGGCTGGGCGACGTAGTTGGGTTCGATGGCTCAGTAGGGGGTGGCACAGGTCCTTTTACTCTAGTAATGTGTGTCCATCCCTTTTCTTGAGTCCTGATCGCTGTGTGGGTGGTGAGGAGGACCTGGAAGGGACCTTCAAATTTGGGTGTTAATGAAGCACTGTTCCAAGATTTCACTAATACCCAATCCCCAGGGTTGATTTGATGGACTTTTGAATCAAGGGGTGAGGTTTGGGGAATATATCCCTTCTTCTGGAGATTTTCTAGGGTTTTCCCAATGGTTTTTAGGTATTCCCGTGCTATGTCTTCTCCAGATTGATAACTCCCTGTACTGTAAGGCGTTAATAAGAAGGGAAGTCCGAACATCATCTCATAAGGAGAGACCCCTATATCCGACCTGGGTCTTGCCCTAATTCTGAGAAGAGCGAGAGGCAGGCACCTGAGCCAACTCATTTGAGTTTCCTCTATTAACTTGGTTAGTACATTTTTAAGAGTCTTGTTCATTCTTTCAACCCTTCCTGAGCTTTGAGGATGCCATGGTACATGGAGCTTCCACTTTACCCCTAGTGCTTTGACAGTCTCATGTAATATGTGAGCGGTGAAGTGGGGTCCTCTGTCGGAATCGATGTTGTTTATGAGGCCATATCGGGGAATTATTTGTTCAAGAAGCGTTTTTATTACTACATCCGCTGTCTCTTTTCTGGTGGGAAAGGCTTCTACCCAGTGGGTCAGATGGTCTATTATTACAAGGAGGTGTTTATAGCCCTGAACTGGGGGCATTTCAGTGAAATCTATTTGGATGCTTTGAAAAGGTCTCAAGGCTATTTCTCTTCCCCCTAGTGGAACCTTTCTCAAGGCTCGCTGGTTGACTTTCTGGCAAATGATACACCCCTGAGTTATAGATTTTGCTAACTCATATACTCCCAAACATAGATATTCCCTCAGGAAGTGGTCACATAATCCTTGAGTACCCCAATGGTTTGACTCGTGGATTTCACTTAACATTTTCCTCGCTAGGGGTTTATTTAAAAATATCCTCCTATCCGGTGTCACCCATTCACCATGTTTGCCTGGCTGCATTCCCAGTTCTTTAATTAGTTTCAGTTCCTTCTCTTCATATACGGGCTTCTCTCTCTCCTCCTTTTCCCTTGAAGCTTCTGTTAGGGCTAAGACCTTGGTGGGTTCCCCTGACCCTTGAGCTGCCCTTTTTGCCTCTTGGTCTGCCGTATGATTTCCTTCCCCTTCTAGAGTGTCTCTTCTCTGATGGCCTCTTATATGGACTATGGCAATTTCTAGGGGCTTTAGTAAAGATGTTAATGTGGCTTTTATTAGTTCCTTGTGTGCTAAGTCCTTTCCCTTTGAATTTAGATAGCCGCGCTCTTCCCAGATTTTTCCAAAGGTGTGGGCTACTCCATATGCATATTTGGAATCAGTGTATATGGTTCCTTGGTCCCCCTCTAATAAGTCCAGTCCTCGTTTCAGCGCATATAGTTCACAAAGTTGTGCTGACCAACTGCTAGGCAACTTCCCGGTTTCTAGAGTTTTCATATTATTCCTGGCTGATCCCTCGATGACAGAGTACCCTGATGCTCTTTTCCCCTCTATTACTCTCGACTGCTTTCCTTACTGCTAGTATGGGGGTGTTATGAGGGGACATGCACGGTTCCAGGATACCTTCTTCTAGCAGCTGGTCTATCACAGGTGTCAGTCCTCTCTTCCCTTCTGGTGATATAGGATACTGCTTTATCCGGACTGGAGGAGTCTCCGCTTGCATTTCGATTTTAATAGGTGGGATATCTAGAAGGCCAGTCTTCCCTTCCTCAGCCCACACTTTCGGATTAATTTCTTCTAAATCTTTGGCTGTTAGCTTCATGATTTTCACCCGCATTTTTCCTTTTTCTGGGATGACTCCTACCCCCAACTGGACTTGCAAGTCTCTTCCCAGCAAATTAGTCTCTAACTCAGGTAGGTATATAAAATCAGCAGTGACTTGCCAAGAGTTCCCTTTTATTTTGACATTAGTTATAATGGGAGCCTTGAATGGTTTTCCTTCTGCTCCCATTACCTCGCAGGTTTTCATACTGACAGTCATTCCTGCGGGCAGCTTTCTAAGGCTGGAGCGGTCTGCTCCTGTGTCTACTAAAAATTCAAAATCCTTTTGATGGGGACCTATTTCAAAGTTTACCATGGGCTCTTCTTGATGACTCATAGGGTCCCCTATTGTATAGAGCCCACGACACCCCTAATCTTCATCATCCCCTCCTTTCAGCAGCTTTTCTAGTTTATCTTGCTCTTTCGCGATTGCTTCATCAAAGGTTAGTTTTTGACAGTCTCTCCGCAAATGTCCCTTCTTCCCACAATAAAAGCATGTCCTCTCTTCCCCTGTTCTTTCTGGGGTTCTCCAAGGCGGGGTTGTGGGTATTCTTCGCCTTTCTCCTCTAAACTTTGTGCTTTGCCTGCTTGGTGGATCTTGATCCCTGACTGCCCCAGCACTTTCTCTCGCTACAGCCACCATTATTTTTGCTTTGGCCCTAGTCTTCTCCTCCTCTCTTCTTAGGTAGACTCTTAGGGCTTCCTGTAACAGTTCATTTATTCCTTTCTCTTGCCAATCTTCTATTTTCTCTAGCTTTCTCCTTATGTCCGGCCACGATTTACTGACGAACTGGGTTTTTAATAATATCTGGCCCTCGGGGCTATCAGGGTCTATATTGGAATATAACTGGAAATTCTTTTTTAATCTGTTCAACCAGGCTGCTGGGGTTTCTTCCTTCCCTTGCATACTGTCAAAAGCTAACTTGGTGTTGTTGCTTCGGGGTACTGACTCCTTGATCCCTCTTACTATTAGATTCCGATAGTCCTCCATGTTTCTCCTATCCTCCTCCCGGTTGGGACTCCATCTAGGTTTTACTATGGGTAATTTGATGTCCCCTGGAGGTCCTATCCTATTTTCCCTCTCCCATATCCGCATTCCCGCAGTACGGATCATTCTCACCTCCTCTGGGCTAAACAGTATTTTTAAAATAGAATTTAGCTCTTCCCACGTATACACATTGGGGCCCAAAAATTGATCTACGTGATTTGAGACCCCAATGGGATCTTCTACAAGACTCCCCAGTTCCTTTTTAAAATTACGGACCTCGGAGGCTGTAAGAGGGGCGTTAACAAATCCTACTCCTCCAACAGCACCTCCCATCGGAACTTCTCGTAGGGGAAAGAGTTTTGCTTTGGATCTAGTATTGCAATAGGGCCCTTCTCCTTGGGTTGGGGTACTTTCATTATAATCATTACTACGGGAGGTTTCTGAGCTCAATGTGGGAAGGCTTAATCCCCAGTTTGGAGGTGGAACTGGGACTGTAGATGGAGAGGGGGAGGACACTGGGTTAGGATAAACTGAGGAAAGAGCGGAGGAAGCTGCTGGGTGGTAGAGGGTATCTTTGTTAGGGAGGAGTGGGGTTCCCGCTAGGGGTGTACTTTCCGAAAAATTAGTTTGACCCGCTTGGGGTATATTCTCAGAAACATTGGTAGGACCCACTAGGGGTGCATTTTTAGAAACATTCACAGAACCCACCAAGGGTGTGTTTGCAGAAAAATTAGTCGGACGGGAATTGGGGATAGAAGGGGTTACGGATTGGGAAGATTGGGAAGAACCATTGGGATAAATAGGTGGAGGGGGTAGGTGATCAAGAGGGTCCCAAGTTGGGTGCTCCTCTTCTTTCTTTTTATCGCTGTTCTTTCCCTGCTCTTTGACTTTACATATGTTTACTCTTTTATCCCCCGGGTTAGGTTCTAACCAGCAGGCTGCATATTTTAGTTGTTCAGTTTCTATATTTCCTTGGGCTCGCAGGTGCTGGTTTAATAGCGAGCACATCCAGGGGTCAGTTGTACCTTGCCAAGGCCACTCTCTAGGTAAATTTAAGGTTGGCCACACTTCTACACAATAATGTATCATTCTGATCTTATCTAAAGCCTTGGTCCTCTCATCATATTCCCATTTCCCTAGCATGTTTCCTAGTGGGCACTCGGGGGGAATGTTAGTTATCCTTTCCTTTTTGGTGTTAATTCTTTTCCTCTTCTCCTTTCCTTCCTCCTGCTCTTGAACTTGCCGACGCTTGCTCAGACACGCACCCATTCTCTCTAGGTCAACAAAAAGATTCTAATGGTGCCTTTACCCAAACGGAAAGAATACTTCAAGGCAACACAAAGTAAAAACTTTCTGACCTTCCTTTAAACTAAAACTTCTTTAAGGTGCCCCTACACAAACGGAAAGATAAAGACGGGCAACTCAAATCTTAATTCCTCATTCACTCCACAAGCGCTCGAAAGTAGCCCTAGCCTACTCCTGCACGTCCCACCCCCGCAATGTGGGCTTTGCAGGTCCCACCCCCGCAATGTGGGCTCTTCAGCTGGTCCCACCCCCGCAATGTGGGAACCTCGGCGCTACTCCCTCTTTCACCCTCAAGGACCCGTAGGTAGCTCTTCTACCCCTGCCAGTCCCTGGGATAGCCCACCGGCCCCCTTGACCCTGCGTCCGGATGGAGCTAAACTCCCCGCCCAACGCAGGTCCCACACCCGGATAATCTACTCTTAAATAGCAACCCCGCCCAGTGTGGGATCCTGAGCCTCAGCCGCTATCCCCTCTCTCACTCCCGCAGCTCCTTTGGATTCTCAGACCCTCGTAGACGGCCGGTCAACCAAGGCCTAGGGTTCCAGGTACCGCCTACTGCCAGGACCTGATCTGCGGTGCGCGACTCACTCACTCTCCCTATATTCGATTCCCTCGCGCTTTGGGAATCCCCTACCACTCACACTTCTGCACCCGGGACAGCGTACTGTCCCCTCCGCCAGTGCAGACTGCACCCGGACAGCGTAGGCACCCCCGACCAGTGTTACCTACACCCGGAAAGCGTACCTACCCCCGACCAATGCAGGTCCCCTGTACCCGGTAGCGTGCCTCTCTGCACCCCCGACCAGTACAGAGCCCTCACTCACTCCGGCCCTACCCCGCACCCGGATAGCGTACCTCTCCCAGGCACCCCCGACCAGTGCAGCAGCTCCCCAACTAGGCAGTCCGTAGGCCCGCCCTCAGGACCCCAGCCACTAGCCTAGCCTGTGAACCCTCTTACCCCTGCACCCGGATAGGACTAGATCCCCCGCCCAATGCAGGTCCCACCCCCGCAATGTGGGATTCAAGGGCCACACCCACTACTCCAATTTCGTGGGGGGGTTCCTAGCAGGGCCTTCCTCTTAATCTCCCTGTGACGTGCCACACACACTCTAGATCTCCTCCGCACGTCCGGAGGGGGGCCCACTATGCCCCTGGAGATGCCTCACTCACTCGATGTCCACTCGCTTCCCCCTGTTCCCGGCCGGCCCCCTCGCGGGAGTCCGAAACCGTGGTACTAAGGGGTCCTCACTCGCTTCGGAGGTCCAAGCTGCCGGCCCCCGTCTCATTCACTCCTCACTCGCACGCCTCCACTCCCGCCACCGGCTTTACTTACCGGTTCTCCTCGGCGATGTCCTCGGCGGTGGTGTCCTCGCTGTTCTCCGCCGGCGTCCCTCGGCGTCCTCAGGTCTGGAGCAGCCAGCTGTCCCGAAGAGCTGGATCCTCTTCTGGGCGTGGCTTATCCCGGACGAGCTCCCAAATTGTTGGAAATGACCAGGGCAGGAGAACAAGTTTACTCCTTTCAGCGCCTTTATTATTCAGCTCTTTTCTGAAAGGGGTAGCTCGGGGAAGGCCTACGCCACCGCTGCTCCCGATGGACACCGCCGAGGAGGAGGTCTGGACGAATCTGCGCAGCCGCAGAGTCGGGAGCCTGGCCTCACGGGAGTCCCTCAGGTCTCTCTCTGCAGTGTGCTTTGGGCTGGGGGTGTCTCCCAGTGTGTGCCTCTCAGGTCAGGGTGAGATTCTGGATGTTAGTTCAGCTAAGTCCACAGGTACCTGAAGGCTTTCCTCACCCGTTCATACCTTTCTCTTTGCTGGAAGTGGTGCTGGCTCGTTGTTATTAGGGGTTGTCGGTATTTACCCCACTTCCTGCTGAGAGGTGCTCCTTGGGAGTCCCCCTTCATCTCCATAATGGGTGGTACTTCACGGAGGGTGGCTGGTCCCTGGGCGGGCTCTGGGTGGTGCCTCCAGACTGAAGGACAGACGGGGTGGAGCTGATGACAGGCAGGCAGTGTCAGTGTCTCGGTGGGCGTGTTGCTCACTCTATGGGTCAATCGGGGAGCAGCGGCTGCTTAACATGGGATAGGGTAAGGGGAAACTGGGATTGAACAATGGAGTCTAGGGGCCTAACTTGGAATGAGGTAAGGGGAAATACACAACATTAGGGATTAAACTGGGGTCTGGGGTACACAGAACTGGTTTCTGAGGGTACATAGAACAGATAACAAAAACAGATAACATTAATGCATAACACTAGCAACAAGAACAAGTAACATTAATACAAGCAGCTGTTTAACTTAACATGAACTCCTAATACTCTGCACTTTTCTGAACTTTATTTCTCACACATAGGTCATGCTCCACTTGTTGTTAGGGGGTCTTCTTGGCTTTTTGGTGGTCTTCTTCAGATGAAGGCTCATCATCTTCCTTGCATCCTCTGAATAACCTTACTGGTTGCGCGTGCGCTCTAAGTTTTGTGTTCTATATAACTAAGTATTTAAAGGTGAAAGAAAATGTGGGGAGCAGCCCGAGTTAATCACGCTCTTCACAGAAGTAATGGTGAATGCTCATTTATTGAGGGTACACAGGATTCTATTATACATATATCATTCTTATGCATAAGCTGTTCACACAGCATTTTACTACTTGCCATTGGTTACCTCTTGGTGTCCACGAGCCCCAAGGGGCTATACTATTTGCTGATGTTATCTCCATAAGCATTCCTTTGCAGTTACCTGTTTACAAATTTGTTGAGGGGCCAACAGCTTGTTCCCAGGCTCTTTGTCCTTGACAGTGCTAAAACAACAGAACTTTCCCAGCACTGTAAGGCCTCTCTCTGTCCATCTCCAAAAATCCTGCTACAATTCCCCCTTTCTCTATTGCACAAGCTAAGCATTAGATATTGTCTTACGCAACATATTCTTAAGACATTACACAACTTAGTACTAATAATCCTATCAATATAAGTGATAATATAACAAACACTTGTTTAATAACAAACTTCAGCTATCTTGTAATCCTAAGGCTACTTATCTAATCTCTAAATACATTATCACTTTCTTTTAAATCACGTAATTTGTTCTTCATTAATTGCAATTTTTTTGTGAATTGGTCCAAAATGGTCAGACAGGTTCATTTAATACATTCCTTCTAACTCTTCACACCTATGGTTATGTACTAAAAGCAAAAATCAATCGCAGCACAGTTTTGTAAAACAGCATGATTAACACTGGTAACATCCACTGATATCTCATCTAAAATTTGACTAGTCACATTCAATTCTGATTTGGTCCAGCATGCTATCTGCTTCAATGTGGTCATTGCTCTGGCTGCTGTTGCTCCTGGTATAAACATGGATGTTAACACTGTCCTTGCTTGGGACTAGAATTTAGGATCTTTTATGTCTGTACAGTCCAACTCATGTAGGGCACGTTTTCTCTGGGTGACTTTTGCTAAAGTCATCCATGTGGCTATGTTAGGGTGAAACAGGGCAAGCTTCCCTAAATAGCATGGGCCCCCATGTGGGCTGGCTGGGACTCCATTCCAAGCGCGGTCCCCACATATTAAAAATGTTCCTGGTGGAAGGCATCGCACTGGTTTGCCAGTCCAATTACATTTGGAATAAAGTTGTTGGTGTACACTGCTACTAGATAGTCAAACTGAATTTACTGCAGCCCATTTCTGGCTATGTATATTTAGACTCTGCTCTGTGGGGGGCTCAAATGACACCCAACCTCCTTCACTTCTATTCCTAGAGCTGGCATTCATACATTCAAGGAGGTCTAATACTTCAGGTGGTGAAGAAAGCGTATCATCAAGTTGCTCTATAATTTTACACTGCCAGCCTCCATCAGCCTGGGCGACTGTGAAACCTGACATTCACACCGTGCTATTTGCCACAGTAAAATTCAGCATTGTCTCATTTTTCACATAACCTTTAAATTTGTGAGGGCTCCAAAGGGGTGTTCCTGTTAAACAAGTTCTGAATGGGTCTTGGGGATTGGCCAGGCTAAAGGCAATTAGAATCCTGTCCAGTCATTTTGGCAAATGTCACCCATTTATTAGTTCTCTTAGAAAACTGATGAGCTAGTTGAGACGATCCTGCAACACCTGTTGACACCATGAGCAAAAGGCACACAACATGCAAGAATGTCTTACCTTGCAGACCTGCCACATCTCTCTCTTAATGGCCCACACTGTCTGCGCAAATCCCCAATCTGCTACTCCACCAAAATCATCAGGAACAGGGTTAGGTATTCCCAACACTACCTGTGCTGCTTGATAAAAGGCACCAAGGGTACCACTACAGCAATGGTCACACAAACCACCCTCACGCCAAAGCTTCGGTGTCTCTCTCTCAAATCGTGCACCACAAACTCCGCAGCTCACTTCTATAACTATTACTTCCTGACACTGAGGACACTCTTTTTCCTGCCACTCATGCAAGTCCTGGGAAAGTTCCAATGATCCCAAGGGGCCTTGGTGACCAAAGATGCATGCTACAACCCAGCCTGGTTCAGGAGGGCGTTGTTCGCCAGTGGTCTCAGCTACCAGCTGCCTCAGCAAGGACTTGATGATCTGTGCTCTTCTTCTTTCTTTTCTTTCTCTGCTTGTTGAGTCCATTTACTCGGTACCCATTGTGGTCCAGATGCTGTGGAGACACAAGAGTATCCCCGTCCAGTAAATAGGAGTGGGCTAGGACCTTCCCATTGACCAGTTTTTGGATCTTGATATCTAACAAATAATTCTGATTGTTGCAGCTTATTGTGTTTACTATAATGCAACATAGTAGGGGGTAATTCAGCATTCCCAGCTAAACTTAAGAAGTTCAAAGTAAACAGTGCTTTGCAAAACTGATTGTGCAAATCCCTGTCATCTGTATCTTTCTGTTTGTCTAATAGTTCCTTTAGGGTTTGATTAGCTCTTTCTACTATAGCTTGACCTCTGGAGCTATGAGGGATCCCAGTTACATGTTTGACTCCCCAGCATTGTAAAAATCTATTCACACGCTGGCATACATATTCCGGTCCATTGTCTGTTTTTATAGTCTGGGGAACCCCCAAAATGGCAAAACGTGCTAATAAGTGCTGAATAACGTGTATTGCTCGTTCCCCTGTTTGTGCTGTTGCCCATATCATGTGAGAAAAGATATCTACAGTAACGTGGACATATTTTTGACGACCAAATTCCAGTACATGCATAACATCCATTTGCCATAGCTCACAAGCAATTAGGCCTCGCTGATTTACTCCCAGCCCTAAACTACCACTGTGTCTACTACACTGATCACATGATTTTACAAAGCCCTGGACATCTGTCCAACTTAATTGAAACTGTCTCTTCAACATTTTCGCGGACTGGTGAAACATGCTGTGACTCTGCCGAGCCATTTCAAACGAGTCCACAGGAGCAGTAGAACTTAGCTCGACCAATCGATCTGCTCTGTCATTGCCTTCCCCTAGTCCTAACATAGTTTGATGGCTTCTGATATGCATAATGCAACACGGCACTGTTTGAACCTTCATGGTTCATTGGAGCTGAATAAACAGTCTTCCCAAAATTTCTCTTAGGCATACGCAGTAGTGCATCTTCAATGAGTTGTACCACTCCTACTACATATAGTGAGTCAGAGACAATATTTAAGTCCTCATCTCTCCACTGCCCGAGGGCCCATATTACTGCTCGTAGTTCTAATGTTCCTAATGAATCTTCTGCCGTTCCTTGTATCTTATGATGGTGCCAGCTGGAATCTTTCTGCCATACACAGACAGCTAGCCGTGTTTTCCAGCCTGCATCTGTAAACACTGTCTGCGCTTCTGGTAATGGTTGGGACTGCACATTCGGCCACGGCTGCCGTTCCTGTTGGTCCAAGAAGTGTAAAGCTGGATGGCTCAGCTTTTCAGCCTGAATTTGACCAGGAAAGCCTAATAATGCAAGCTGCAGTTTCGACGAGTTGGCTAGTAACCACTCTAGTGCAGCCGTTCTCAATGGCATCGCGATTGTTACTGGTTCTTTCCCAGCAACCTCTTTACATCGCTGCCTGCCTTTTCGAAATAGCTTAGCCACAACCTCCGTTCTTTGCCAGACACTCCGAGGGGCAGACTGAGGTGGAAAGAGCCATTCTAAGATTTTGCAAGCCATTTTTTCAGTCTTCATCAGGCACACCAGATGTTGATTTTCCTGCATCAGTTCCTCTCCCTGTCCATGTTCCGGTTTTCCCCCTTTTTCTTTTTGCCATGTCGGCACTTGGAGCAGGAGTGCAAACGGGGCTTTTATAAGATTGCCAATGTACAGGGACACTGGGATATCAGGGAATGCACGATCAGCGGCTGCATTAGCAACTTTGTGTAGCACAGTCTGTAAGTGACTAGAAAGAGCTGGAGTCCAATTTATGGGAAGGGATGGATCAGTACCTCTCAAGAGGGTGGTAAATTGTGCTAGGTCCTCATTTGTCAATCCAACAATTGGATGCAACCATTGTAATTCTCCTGTCAACTGTTGGACATCTGATAGCATTTGGATCACAGTTTTAATAGTTGGTTTTTGCAGTTGGACCGTGGCTGTAGTTATCAACCACCCTAAATACTTCCAAGGAGCTGGCTGTTGAACTTTTTCTGGGGCAACAACCAGGCCCTTTGTAGACAATCTAGCTGTGATGTCAGACAACATGTTGTCTGTAATCAGTGAAGCTTGGCAAAACAAGATGTCATCCATATAATGATAAATGATTGTCTCAGAAAACTGCTTTTGGATTGGCTGCAAAGCCCAGGCAACATAAAGCTGACACATAGTGGGGCTGTTGCACATTCCCTGTGGAAGGACCACCCACTCAAATCATTGGGCGGGCTCAGCCTTATTG